>NW_015151335.1:208408-234098 GCF_000732505.1 Cyprinodon variegatus
ATGGATGGATGGATGGATGGATGGATGGATGGATGGATGGATGGATGGATCAGAGGAAACTGTCTCTGGAAGCAAATATTGAGCAATGAGAAATGGCAGAAGAGTTAAGAGCTAGGCATCAGTTTCAATTAGGCCCTGTCTTGAGTTAAATTATTCATTTCTATATTTATTTGCTTCAGATGTGTTCATGACAGCCACAAGCTTTCTACCGTGGAAGATGACAAACTGCCTGTTGCAGCTTCAGGATGCCTTTCGCAGGAGGTCACAAATGAGTGAAAGATGTTGCGTTTGTTGACGCTGAGCCCTTAATTAAAGCAGTGTGGGATAATGAGAGTTCACCTCCACTCAAGCATATGCTGCACTTAAACTCAGCTGACGTGACAGAAAACTCACATGCAACCTTAGACTGAAAGGGAAGGGTGGGCGGAAAGAGTGGTTCGGCACCAACCGGCCATCGGGGACCGTGGAGGAAGGAGAGGAGCCAATCAATTGACTTTTATAGACCTGAATCACAGTTAAACGGTCCTGTTTAGCTCAGCTGCCTTCATTCATTTCTCTGTTTGATGGCTCATCAGGAGAGCAGAGAGGTGACATTCACATGCACACCGCATGAAGTGATGAAGGTGTTCTGACAGCTGCACCTGTTTTTATACTTAATATGAAACCATTCCACAGTCCTCTGATGGGTTTCAGGTTTCAGATGTAAAAGACAAACAGAGCTGGGTGGAAAGTCTGTGCAATATGTCTGTATATAGAACTCTTGCATTACAAATAATCCTAGCTGCCACCTTTAGAAAGAAGTGATAACTAATGGAAAAAATGGATATAAGCAGCAACGGCTTTGAACTAAGCAGTAGACTTTATCGTGCTTGATTGAGGTTGTGTGTTAAAGATACTGATACTGTCTAGAATCATGTGTTTTGCAAGCTTTTGAGCTATTATATGCTTCTCCTATCTTTTGATTCTTAAAGGAACATATCTTTTCTTTCCCTTATGGCTGAAGCCCACTCAGACTCAATCATTTGGACAAGAATTGAAACAAGATCAACATCCAGTCAACATCCAGGGCCAGGTCTTTCCCTGGATGTTGACTGGGCCTTTCTCACAAACAAAATGCTTTGATCTAAACCATTTGCTGGTTATGCTTCTCAGTCATCCAGAACATAGATGGTAACTTTAAAAAAAAAGGTTAAAAAAAACCCCAACAAAAAACAAACTAGACTTCAGTTTTGTTTTGTTTGTCTGCGGAGCATGTTTCAACCTTTTATCCAAACGGCTTTCAAATTCAAAGCTGAGAGAGAAGTTCCATGCTTTTAAGCAAGGTTTAGGTTGTGCAGTGCAGATGGAAATTTACATACAGACCAGACTCCTCTAACAATAACCAATTCTATTCAGTTTATTTATATAGCGCCAATTCACAACACATGTCTTCTTCAGGCACTTTATAGAGACCATTCAATCAGATTATAGTCAGATTGGTAAAAAAAAATAATTATTATTGCTAACATGCACCTAGGTGTGAATTGGATTTAGACCGATAGGGAAAGTCAGAATTTTCAACCTCTGAGAAAATTTCATATTCAATATCAGAATGCCCCGTAAACATACACAGCCTTAGAATTAAGCATGGCTGCAACTCTCATCAGCAGTAGTAAAGCAATTCATTAATATCATTCATTAATATTACTTTTCAGTGTTAACAACAAAATGTTTTACTGTTCCTTATTTGTACAAAATACAGAACAAAAGAGTTCCCCCTAATCTTTGAGGTGTAGATGAACATCTGTCTCCTCCATCCAAGCTGACTCTTCTGTTTTGAGCCATAGATCGATGGAGAGGCGCTTCAGTTTCTCCAAAGTAGTCTAGATATTGCTCTCTGGGCTGAACTGCATTCACCACCTTGCTCGGTTTGTGTTTGTGTTTTTTTTCTTCCCTTGGATGAAACAACCTCTGTCAGAGTTTGTGAAGTTCTCACATGCACAGGGATATTGTTTTTGGAGAAATTCTCAGATGTTCCAACAATGTATGGAATGACAATGTTTTTGCATTTGTTCTGTTGTGTGGTGATTATTTGTTGGTTGTGCTAGAATATCCACAGGTCTTGAGAACCTTTTTGATGTGGTTCTGTTGTTTTTTTCCCTCCCTGTTTTCTTCGTGGGGATGTGCTCGCCTTGATGGTGTAGAGTTTTGATGACAGAAAGTTTGTTTTCCAGTGGATGGTGAAAGTCAAACACAAGGTACTGATCTGTGTTGGTTTGTTTTTCTGTAGACCTCAATGTTGAGACTTTCATCTTTCTATGTGCACCAAACAGTCTTTTGTTGTTGTTAGTCTCCTCTCTGGTCAAGTTATTGTCATTGTCTATAGTTCACATGTCTAAACCTGTGGAATAGTGGTGTTCCTCCAAGTAGATCTGGGACACTCATTTAGGCTCTGGCTTTACATTTAGGGTTATCATACCACTGATAGGTGAATGTTTGCCCCAATTTTATTAACATTTTGCTGTTTCTGATGTTTTTTCTTATTCCCCCCTTTTCTCTGTCTCCATCATCTCCTCAGTCGCTGATATAGAAAAGCATCCCAGGGATGCAACCACTCCAATCATCAACTTTCAGTTCTCACAGTGTGTTCAGCTAGATGTGCATTAGATGTATTCCTAAAAGGATGACAAAAAATTCTGTGCATACAAGTTCTAAAGGTACTTTTTTTTTTTTTTTTGCCAACCTCGGATAAAGGTCAGATTTGTGAAGAAGTCGACTAATAAATGTCTTGTGGACAGGTTCTCTTTCACCCCAGCTGTGGATCTCTGCTGCTCCTTTAGAATTAAAATGAGCCTCTTGGCTGCTTCCCTGAGTAATGCTCACGTTGCTCGGTCTGTCAGTTAAGCTGGACAGCCAAGTCTCCCAAGCTTGGCAGTTTTGCCCTAATCTGATGGATTGAAAAATGCTTTATGGGAGGCTATACAATTTAGTAAAATTTTCAAATTCAACTTTGATTCAAACCTATCCACAACTTCATCTCAGACATTTAACAACTGGTTCTATACTTAAATTACACAGATTCTAACCATATTCAGTAAATATGTGACTTTAAAGTTGATTATTTTTCCTGATTTCTTTCTGTATTGTAATTAGAGGTGTTAAATGCAATTGTATGATATCTTTTTTTAGATTTCTTCTTGTAATAGCAATATAATAATGTATAATTTATCTTTTCTAATCATTTACTAATGAATGTTTGTATTATTTACTTTAATGTAAGTACATAATAAAAACTTAAATGAATTTTTTTTCAGTAGAGATCAGCAATACAAGATACATTATATTAACAAACATGAAACACAAAAACAAATTACCAAAAGTTCACATTTCATTATTTAATGCCAAATTGTTTTCATTGTTTCATTAACAGTTGTGCAGAAGCGAAACTGATCAATATTCTTCCATTATTTGCCAGCAGCAAAGAGACATGAAAGAATGCTTTGAAGAGCACCTTTTTAGAGTCTAGTGTTTTGCAATCAAACCAACCCCGTATGAACACAGCATGTAGCATGTGTTTATGTAAAAATGTGCATGTCATAACTTGAGAACAAAACCAACCACATACGCAGAGTATGAGGGGGCCACAGGAATCCCCATGGCGCCTGTTGTGTATGCAGTGACCGTTCATCCAGCGAATTCCTGCAGCACAGTGTCCTGCAGCTCTTGCAACAGAACCTAAATGATGATTCCAACACAAGGAAATGATGATAGATGGAAAGTGTCTGTGCAGCCTTATCAACACACATTGTCTGAGATGAGAACACGGAAGGAAGGGGTTTAATTGTCCCTCAGTGGCCAGTGCTCTCTCTGAATCTGCCACTAACACTCACACACACATGCACACACACAGCCTGACCTTCATCATACCTCCACTGACTCAGCATTTGCTCCGTAATGCTGAGTGATTATTCTGCAGCAAGTGGCTGTCTGTGGGCGGGATCTGCAATTCTTTTTTTTTTTTTTTTTTTTGTATCCTGATGTATGAATTACATTTAAAATATAGGCAAACTGAAGCTCATAAAGCCAAAGCACGTGGAGCAAACCATCTGAAATTAATGTTTTGTTTTTTTAACAGGTAAATGTTTATGATGAGCAATCAGTGTTGGCATATATGTTTACTGCAGAGGCAAAGAATATGATCTTGGCTGAGTTATGCTCCAGAGTCTGCCAGAAAGTTTATGATTGTGAAATTAGGTTGATTGAAGCAGGTGGCTGGAAGCAGAAGGTGGAGGAGCTGTGGAAGTAAAATGCTTCTTGACAGAAGTGTGATTTCATTCATCAACTGCTCAGTGTATCTGTCACACTATTGTTTCTTTTTTCTTAATCATTACATCTGATTGTTATGAACTCTGTGGCAGTTAGTTGAAGCTCAGAGAAAATGTGATCCAGGAAGTATGTACGTTTAATATCTGATGGTCAGGTTTCAGGCAGCGCTGCATGAAACTGATCTGTGATAAGGAAAATGAGGTCATCTGTGGGTTTCATATTTTCTGTATTGAAAGTCAACAACAATCTGTCATTGCTGCACAGATTCAGATGTGACTTCCAGTTTACTTCAGTAATCAATGTCATACCATTTATTTATAAAATAGATTATATTCTGGATGACTTTTTCAGTCCTTTTTTATGTTTGTTGAGAAATATTTGTCCCAGCTCACTGCTTAAGGTGACTGAGGTTTGAGAGATTTGCTAATGCTTACCTCTCTGAAAGTTTAACATCTTCATCTTATTTAGTTTCAGGTCTTTGCTTTAATTGGAAAATTTTAATACCTTGACTCCTTTCTTTCCTTTTTATTGTTCTGAATCATGACCTTTGTCAATGATCAAGTTTAAACCAATTTTTCACCCCTTTAATGGCTGAACCCAGGTTCAGTCTAGCTAACAGCAAAATTACCAGTGCTTGCTGTAATAGCAGCAGCAGTGAGTGCAGTAGCAGCTTTTAGCAATACAAAACAGGTAGACTTGATCCTTTTATTTTGGAACAGTTTAAATCCTTAGACACAGATGTGGATAAAAAATACCGATCAAGTTTGATGACTTTGTAGAGTCGTTGATGGCTGGCAACACAACAGATCTATGAACCAGATTGAAGCTTAAACAGATTGATCTTTGAACAACTACTGCAGGAAGTCACCAGGTATTTCAAAATTTTGAAAAGAAAAATATGATTGCAGAATCTTTCTGGAACCTAGTTTACTTAAGGTGTTTTTACACCTGGAGCTCTAGGTTGATCTAAATGTAGATCTAAATCTCATCCTGTTTGGGTCAGTATGAAAGCACAATCAGACTCTAATGTGAACCAAACTAGTATGGGATGAAAGGTGTGGTCTCAGTTTTCTCGTCAACCCTTCATGTCTGCACCAGGTGTGGATCTCATGGTTCATGATAAGGAGCATCAGTCTGCAGCTTCTCCAGAATCAGGCAGATCTTTCCATTTAGGGTCTCCATTGCATCAGGATATTATTTTCAAGCTGCAGCCACACTTCATTCCTGCTTACTGCAGTCTGCTTATGAAAGTTTATGCCTTTAACTCTGTTACTTTTTCTGCATCAGGCCTTCCAGATTTAAACCAGCTTTCAAAGAGATATCATGCTCTCCAAGCACTGCGGCGTTTGGTCCCGAGTGAGAAGAAGCTGGTGTCAAAGCAACTTTATTAACAGAAAAAATGAAAATGTGTATCATTGTAACATCCAGAGCTGCACTTTGGTGTTCACTAAAAAAGTGTGAAAGAAACCTTGGATGCAAGCAAATTTGAAGGTAAAAACCATTTTGTCTTATCTAAGAAATCAGTGTCAGGATTTGTGATAGTAAGCACTAGACCAAAATGCAGACAGTACAGTGCAAGCCACACGGTGAGAGTAAATAGCTTGTTGGGAGAAAAATAAAAACAACACACATGCAGTCACAAGGGGAGCCAAGCATGGAGCAAGGGTATTAAATTGGGTGAACAGCAAGAAAAACACAGGCATGACAATAGAAAGATCCAGTGGAGAGCAATAAGAAGTCAGGGGCTTATATACAGTACTGAGGTGGGCTAGGAGAAATAGCAAGGAAAAACAGTGAGGAGCAGCTTTGGCAGAGAGGAAGGAGAGACATTGATGAACTGGAGCTGAGCAGAAAATACATACACAGAACTAACTGAAACTAGAAAGATCATCAGAATAAACTAGAAAGCTAAATGCAGAGAAAGGTACTAACATGTAAAATATCAAACACAGAGAATGTCACTTTTACTGCAAAAAATAACAGATTACGACAAAACATGTCCTGCTGGACATGATAGGCAATAAGAAAACAAGGAAAACAAACAAAAACATTTAATGAATTCAGAGTAATGTTTTTGCCAAGCTTCGGCTGTCAGACTTTCAGATTCACTTTTAACTTAACAGTGGAATTAAGGGTTGACTACGGTAAATGACTTCATGGTGCCCAGGCCCTTTAAATGCAAAACAGTCCTGAGCCATCAACTTTCCTCTGCTTTTAGTTGCCTTCAGGTGTGTGAGGCCACTTTGGTCTCATCTGTCTCATCTGTCCTGTTGATACAGTATTGCTCCACAACTCTTTGGGTTAGAGTCAGGAAGTCAGTACAGTCATGCAGCCATAATCATTTAGAGACCTGCTTTTTACCAGCAATTATTTAAATAAGTCTTACGTATGCAGTCTTTTCTAACTGTGGTCATAGACTTAAGTGTAAGCATGTTAAAAAAGCTCCAACTGGTTTTATTTCTTGATTCAATTATCAGTAAGTTCTCTAAGCATTGCATAGCCTGGGTTTGAAGTGACTTTCCTGAGATATCTGCTCGTGGAAAGAATGGTACCAACCTTAAATATGAGCATGAGTGATTGGTGAATTTAAAGAAAGTGGCCTTGTAGCCCTTCCCAGAGTGGTTACGTTTGGTCATTGCTGACAGCTCCTGTCCCTGGCAACATTCTCCCTCAGATCTGCCTGCTAAAAAACCCCAAAATGAACACAAATAAAGCTTTCTTAGACTTGGTGATTACCAGTTAATCACTGGCATGGTCATTTCAAGCAGAAGTGAGTGGAGTTTTGTCTTCTGCTTATCTTATTAATCATCCTTTTTTTTTTTTTTTACTCAGACATTTCTTTTATTTGTACCCTTTGATTAGTCTTTTAGAAATGATCATTGATTCTGCTACGATCCTGTTTGATGTCCAATTAGTAGATTATTACCTCCTCTCTTGTAACCTGTAAGAGCTCATGTACCATTGATCTCCTCTCTTTTTTGTCATCAGCAGTTTCTTAGTTATGTTTCTTGTTTATAAGCTCTTCCTTGATCTGTTTCCATTATAATTTTTAGGTTTCTTGTGGAAGATATCTGTCCTATACCTATTCTTTGTGAAGTCTCCTTTTTAGGGGTTAGGTTTTTGCCTTTCAAGTCAGTATATCATTTTCAGCTTATTCCTCCCAGTGAGGTAAAGTTTCCGTCGTTTCATGTCTGCCTGACTCCTTTGAGTTGTGTTTGGCTCCTCAAATTAAAAGGATTATCTTAAATACTGTATCTCACTGATTACAGAACACATGGTACTTCAAGCATTGTTCATATTTCCTATTCACAAAAGCATGTCACAGTATCCTACCAGATCAGCTTTTTATTTTTCTTTGGAAAAAAGAAGAAAGTCTAATAACTTTTCCTGAAAAAAAAGGGCTTGTTTGTTTTAAGACATCAATGTCCAATTTTAAAAGAGGAAATCGGTTTTCTAACCTTGTGATCTTTGTCCATCCTGGTTAGATATGGGTGGTTTGTTTATTTCTGCTGTGTTCAGCCTAAAAATGACCTGTATCAGTTGATAGACTGCATGTAAACAACCAGATGTTGGTGGGTGGCATACCAATAAAAAATACAAAGTCTTATTGAGTCAAATCTGCCACTGCAGTTGTGTTTAACCAAGCTTGGGAATGATCAGAGGGGAAATCTATTTGAGTAAGAGGAGTGCCCATACATTCTGCCAAAGCAAACAGTAGAAGAGGTTTCAAAATCACTAGGTTCCCAAGCTTCTTTACCACTCAATACCTGAAAAAAATAAAAGAATGAACCACAGATCCCATGTGCTAATGACAGCATCAATTATTGATCCTCCGTTGTTTGCCTGTATCCCGCTTATCTGCGAGGAGTAACACATTAACAAATCTACCGGAACCTTTCTCCACAAACACAGATTCTGTCATACACATAACTGAAGTTCATAAAATGACACCAAAGATGAAATGGGGCACTGCAGAAGCCATTTGTTTGTTTTGAAAACTTAACCAAAAGCAGCTGTGAGATAGAACCTCAACGCTGCAGCTGCTTCTCCAACAAAAACACAGCCGACTGTGTTGCAGTGATCTCTGACCTTGCTGGTGTCCTGCTTTACAGGAGATGCTGCTCTTCCTTATCCAAACACACGACATTCTCCTTGTGAAAAATAACTGACCCTGTCTGTGCCAGAAGCTGTTTAGTAAAACTCAATTTTAAGAGAAAGTAAACAAACTGCGGAGCATTTTGAGATTTACATTCCTCTTAATAATACTGCGGGGGGTTGGGGACATTTTTGTGAGTAAACTTGGTCTGACTGGAGCCAGACGTAGAGGCCAGACAGTTTTATTGCATTGTGGGATTACGAGCTGGCTGAAATGAAAGTGTATCTTCACGGCTACCAGGCTCGTGATCCTCAGGGCTGCTGACAGGCTAGTGCGTGGCCTCTGAAGGTAACACAGCCTGGGGAGATTATTATTTTTTTACACCAGAACAAGCACGTACATCAGCCGGAGGAATGATGCCCCATGACATTCGTTCTAAAATCACTACAGGAGACAGCCGGATATTTGGCTAATTAGGAAGGGAAGGAGCTCTGAGTGTCCACAGTGATTTCACAGTCAACGTGAAACTTATTTTAACTCACTAACTTGATGAAATCAGACAAGCAACTGGCCATCAATTTTTTGTGGTGTAGTGAGTGACATATATAGAGCATACATAGGATATGCACTAAAGTGATTTTTTTAATTCAAATATTCACCTAAAAGTCAACATTATTCATAATGACCAATGGTCATGGTAGTTATTCATTTTAATCAAACATTTAGGAATCATCAAATAAAACGGAGTTTTACTGCTCAGTGCAGGGGGCAGTATCTGCAAAATGTCAACCTATTATTGGGATCCTATACTTTTATATAAATACAGATGAGGTCACAGAGGTTGTTTCCTGCTAAATAGAATCTGCTTGATTCAGGATAGATCTTTAGATGCCTAAATCATCAGATAACGTACAGTAACAGCCTAAATCACGTGTCTGTTTGACTGGGCTGTCTCTCTCTCTCTCTCCTCCTTATGAATGAGCTCTTCATGATGGACAAAGCACAGCTGATCAGGGCCGCTGGAAGTCACTTTGATCAGGGGATACTGTGAAACTTTTTTCTGGGACAAAAGACCTATGAGGCCTATTTAACATACAATAAATAAAAAATAAATAAATAGATTGAGATTCACTATTTTATTTTCATATACACTTCAGTGCACGCAACCAGGGTCTCTAACAAACCAACATCATCAGTTCTCAGGTAAGTATATGTGCTATTGATAAAATTTCACAATAACAGTATGCGTTTCTCAATTCACGAGAACGCGAGTATGTACTCGCGTTCTCGTCAAGTCCGTTCTTGGCGAGAACGCAGGAAGATCGGACTTGACGAGAACGCGAGCACGCAAGCACGTATGTGTATTGGAGCAGAGCGTACTCGTGACGTCATCACAGGCAACGTTGTTTAGCATTTCTTTAACAGTCAAAACTATTTATTCCCTACACAAAACATTTTGAAAACAATATTTTTAATTTCTAAAGCTTAAAAAACATAAAAAAAAATTACCGAACCGCAAAAAACCGGCATCAGAACGAGCGGTAGTTCACACATAACTAGACCGAGAGAAGTGCACTACAGACGGGGTAAATTTAGCCCTGGCTGCGGTTACCCTCGGAGGTCTGCTGGTCACTCTGGTCCGCTCAACGTCGGACTTTTTTTTTTTTTTTCGCACTAACTCTGTAAACAGACTACACAGGGAGGCTTAAATGTATAACGT
The DNA here is from genome assembly GCF_000732505.1 of Cyprinodon variegatus. NCBI lineage: Eukaryota > Metazoa > Chordata > Actinopteri > Cyprinodontiformes > Cyprinodontidae > Cyprinodon > Cyprinodon variegatus. The sequence continues at coordinate 218,530 of NW_015151335.1, forward strand.
TATCGCCTCAAACGATTTCAAAACGTACTTTTGAAGAACAACAGCAGCAGAAAAGGGAATGTTTAACTTAACACTGTGAGCGCTGTCTGGAATCAAGCTGCGGCTGCGGGGCATTCTGGGGAAGCGGTCAGTCTGAAGAACGCACAAGTCTGCTCTGATGCATGCTCGATAAAGAGGGCGGGGTGAGAACAACATCCGGGGATTTGATGCGTTCTTTATCTGGCGTTCTTGAGAATTGGAACGGTACTCGGGCTGAGGCTGATGACGTGTCACGAGTACACAAGCACACGAGAACGCTCAAGAACGCATATTGAGAAACGGCCACAGTCTCCTCACGCCCAGCTGCTCTCTGTTGTCATGGTTGCGATACTAGTGTTTTTCTTCAGTGGTGGTGGTTTTCCAAAAAATATCCAAAATGCATTTCTGGGCCATATTTCATCATCGTTTGTGTCATTAGGCTATGTAAATTTACTAGTCTGCTGCCAAGAGTGTATACCCTTTACTCAGCGACCACTAGCTTGACTGACGTTGCCATGACAACGTAACTTCCGTAAACTTGTGTTGATTAGGCTTTAAAATAATTAAATTAAAATCCAAATACACGCAATAGTAAAATAAAAAAAAGCAAATTACTTTGCACAAATTTATAAATTGTGCAAAGTATGTATAATACATTTTTTAAAATGGTGCTGCAGCACCCCAGCACCCCCACTTCCCGCGGCCATGCCTCTGATTAGCAGAAACACCTCCACACTTTTCATAGAACATAGATCAGAATTTAATTCGCTGTGATATTTCAGTGGCTATTTCCTGTTAATTCTACTCACTTGGCAAACTCCCCTTTTTACCTGTGCTATATTGCAGTTGGATCTTTCAGAGCTGCATACTGCAATTTGAAATAGAAGGCAGGCATACCTAAAGTGGGCCCTTTCCTGCCGGTTTTAGATGCTTCCTTTCTTAAGCACAGCTGATTGTGATGATTACAGTTCAGCAAAAGCCTGTTAATCAGCTATCAATGGTAATGAGCAGTGAACAGAAAACCTCTAAAACCTGAAAGACAGCGACCTTTGAGGGCATTAAACTATTTACATAGCTGTCCTATAGTTCTGTCTACTTGTCCCAGGTAAGATTTGGACAATTTACTGCATATGTGTTTCAATCCTGCTTTTGAGTCTAAAATAGTTTGGAGGCCGACTCATGTTTAAGAGGTGCATGGCATCTGATCTTGAATCAGTATAGGTTTTGGTTCACTCATTATGGGGTGTTACCTGGGAAAATTGAGGTGATTAGCTCTGGATCATCATTCTGATCACTGCTCATGTTTAAAACTTGAGCGTTATGAAATAAGCAGATGAGCTATGAGTTGGTTTTCATACCGAAAGGGATGGAAAAGAGCATATTCAGTTAGTCACAATTAAAGCTGAGTAATTAGCTATATCTAACAGAGAAACAGGACTAAGTACTGAAAAACAGACCCAACTCTATCATCTATAATTGAAGTTGTTGTTGCATTATTACACAACTTAACAGAAACAGTCCAGATCAAGCAACTATTATGAGAAATAGTAGAGATAAAATCAGATTATGGGTTGAAATAAAAATCAACAACTCAACAACAATTTGAAAGTAGAAATAGAATGAAGAAGAATGAATGGTCCCTAAGTTCTCCTGCAGCCTAAGCCTACAGCAGATTAACTGCAACTCAAACTGATTAACTGTAACCCAAGCCATTATAAATATAAGTTTTATTAGAAAGGAACATTATAAGCATGTCTTAAAAGTAGACCGGTTGTCTGCCTCATGGAATAAAACTGGTTGTTGGTTCCACAGGAGAGGAACTTGATAACTAAAAGATCTGCCTCTGAATCTAGGAACCACTTGTAAACCTGCAGTTCCATTTGTTCCACTTTTTTTATATGAACGGCTTAAAATAATTCCAATTCAGTTTATTTAGAGTTGATTAAAACTGAGTTCCTCTTGAAAATAATCTGGACTTTAATTCTCCAATAATCAAAGCTTATTTTGCAAATGGAAAACATCATAGAGAGAATCACCTGAAAAGTTATTTTTTCCACCCAGGACTTAAAGGTTCAGGAGAAAATCAGTTGGCATCTCTTCAGAACCCCCACATCATGCTCACAAACATTTTAGTCTTTTACCTTAATGTCAGCACTACAGTGGACCATGTGTAAAAGTAGCCCTAGTCTGTATTCTTAAAGAACAAAATACTTGGACTTGTACTTGGACAGATTTGTCATTTTGTTTACACAAGTGTAAAACAAAAAGAAATTTCATTTAGAACAGCTCTCTGGACATTTTTTTTAAAAGTGCAGCCTAAAAATAAATTACAACATACACACCTCACAGCCTGAGCCGTCAGCTATAAAAAAAAAATATTTACTCTATCACACTCTCTCTGTTTTACATGCACAGATGTTCATAGTGTTGTTTACATATTCATACCTATTACCGGGACACTGAGTGCCATAACCAGGAACAGTTTCCTTGCTTATGCATCCAGTCATGATCAACAAAACAGATTCTGCTATTAAAAGAATAATATTTTGTTTATTCTATCCGAACTTTTACTACTGTTTTTACTACTGTTTTGTAACTAAATAAAATTGAAAGGTGCTATGTGAACTCAGCTCAACAGTGTATCTCTTGCTGAGTCTCTACTTTGAAGTTTGTAATAATTACTTCCTGTTAATTGACCTTCATTTTTGGGGGGGGGGCTCAATATTTATCTGGACTGCAACCAGTAACATGTGATTGCTCAGCTGGAGCTTCATCTCAGACTTTGGATCATTACTGCCGGTACATGGTGTTCAATTTAACAGTATGGGTAAAAGATAGGAAAAGCTCAATTTTAAAAAATTGAAGCTCATATATATATAATGCAGAAGATGGGAAGATACGATTGTATTTGCTCAGTAATCGTGGAATGCTGTGGAGTTTAATCAGCGATAAGCTTCTTTATTTAAACTGACAGAAATTAAGAAAATATTCTGCTATGTTTCTGGTTTCAGTCTTTCCTCTGAAGCCGTGGGGGGGTGGCGTGGGGGGGCAATGGCCTCCGACTCCTGACCATCGCAGCATGTGCAGAGAGCTGGCCAGTGTTGGGTCTCAGTAATTAAGACTTCACGCTGTTCAACTTTAAAAGCTCCTAAATGGGTCTCCGGCCTCCCTCTGGCCTTACTGTTCAAAGTAATTTATTTGATTTAAAGTGAGTTTTGCTTCACTTCATCCTGGACTCTAGCAACACTTGCAAGTGATGTGTTGAAACAATGGAGTTCCTCTCCTCCTTTTGTCTATTTTTGGTTTTGTGCTTCCTGCCTCTGTATATGATCATGGTTGAGTTTAATTAAGTCAAAAGTGCCTCAGTTTTAAACATGGGGGCAGATAGTGAGTTAAGCAGTCGAAGAAAAAAAGATTTATAAGCTGAAGGAAGTTTAGGAAGCGACAGCAGTGTAATTGTTTTAAAAATATTTGTCGCACAAATTCACACTTAACAATGTAGCTAACTACAGTGGTTTCAATCATTATGCAAGAGACATCAAATAAGTTTTAATTTTAAGTTGCCAATGTTAAATAATCTCTGTACAGTTCAAAAATTTATGGAATTGTAAAATGCAGCGAAAAGGATTATTGTCTGTTTCTCATTTTAATGCACTTGTAAAATATACTTTAGATTTTAAGCTAGTTATGATTTATTTTAAAAAATAAACAATGAAAGAGCATGAATCTAAAAAAAATCACAAGGGAATTGTAAAGAATATTGTATCCCTTTGTGTAAAATTGCATTCTCCTGGATTGTATTGATTTAATATATATTGTATTGATAAGGTCATATCACCAAATAGTATGCTACTATGTTGTATTTTATCCTTTCAAATTATACTGCATTGTTTTATCATCTTACTATACCATTGTCATTGGTTTGCTGTTTTCAAATAAATCCAGTCCAATATTCTAAAATTGTGTTTTGTAATTGATTCTATTGTATCATATAAAATCCTGCTTTGTATCAGTTATACCATGCTGTATTTTAACTAGTGGGTTCGGGGGCATTCTATTATTTTATATAATGTTTTGTGAAATCCTATCCCATTAAATGTTAGCAGATTCTACTGTTTTGTATTAGGTCACAGAATATCAGACAGAACTGTTCATTGCTGTACTATCATACAATAGTGATTGATATTCACTGTGGTTGTGTCCAATCTTTTCTGTGACCACATCGTTTCTCAGTGGTCTTCGAACTCGGTCCTCAGGACCCACAGTCCTGCAGGTTTTAGTTGATTCTCTGATCCATCGCACCTGTAGGCTGCAGGGGCCTGCTAATCACCTCTCAATTTAAATTAAGTGTGTGCAGCCAGGGAAATACATAAAACACACAGGACAATGGGTCCTAACGAACAAATTTGAAATATATCAGACCCAATTTTATCAAATGGCATTGTTTATTTTTTATTATATTTTGTTTTGTATTGTCTGTATCAGCTTGTAGTGTGTTGTATTGTATTAAGTTATATTATGTGTTTTTGGATTATCTAAGCAATCTTCTATAGTTTCAAACAATTTTGTATTTCATTGCACTGTATTGGAGTAGCTATAATGATCAGGTCCATATCTGTGTTTGTATTATTCCTGGAGCTGTTCTTAATTAATCCAGCTAAAAAACTCCTCCTGGCCTCCATGACCACAGAAAGCCATGGTGCTACAGTATTCACTGCTGGATGTCTTCCCCTTGTTACTCCATGCTGCTTTCAGGCAACTTAAGAGAGTGTTTAGCTATTTTCATTACCATTTCAAAGATTTAGATCTATTTAAATAAAGGTCATTGTACCAAAAATCTAATTCTATGCAAATAATGCTGGTAGAAGATAATGGTTCCTGGATCTAAACCTAAACCTGTGGACTGAGCCTAATATCTCAATTAACAATAACTATGAGGTTAAAACAATAATTGGGGCAATTTCTAAATGAAAAATCTCACCAGTACTCTAACTTCTAAACATGTTTGATTTGGAGAGCCCTGTATTGTCCCAATGAACAATGTTATTTCATGTTTTGATTTAAAAGTTCCAGGTTCTTGAAAAGTTTTGGACTCATACAGAAAATTTCATTTATATTTTTTAGGAAACTCTTTTAGAACGTTACTCACCCTAAGACACTCACCCTTTTCCAGAGGTCCAAAAAAAAGCAAAACACTTTCTGTTGGGGTTTTTCTGCAAAGAGAGAGAGTTAATTTTAACACTTTTTCAGTGTTAAACTCTTTTTTTTTTTTTTTTACACTTTTTTAACTCACAAGACAAAGGTAAATTAACACTCCGTAGATGCAATAGTCAACACTGGTAAATTGTAATAAAAGTAAACTAAAACAAATTCATTCAGGCTTTTTTTTTGCAGTTATATTTTAAAGATTTTGTACAATGAATAAACATCCGTCAGAATCTTAAAATGAGTTTGAATGTTAACTTACTTATTCTGACTAATTTAAGCTTCAGGATTTTTACAACATATGTTTCTTCACATCATGAACAAGCATAATAAGAAAATGAGAATATCACTCAGGGTGCAAAGATTTCATGGCCAAAATGGAGTCGGGTTCGGACTGCACTCAAACGAAGACCATGAAGAAGGGGGAGGAGCTTATTTCTCTCTCAGCTGGCCCAATCAACTCTGGGAAATAACTTGAACACCAAATACCATTTAAATCTCCTGAGCGTTAAAACATTTATTGAGTTAAGATCAACTCTGAAACATTTAACTCTGCAATGTTGTCTTTAGTTTTTTCTGTGCACAAAGCAATTGCAACAAAATACCCTAATATTGATGGAAAAACATTCTAAATGTAGCTTATAAATACTACAAATGAAAGCTAATAGTGAAGATAAGGCACCTGGAATTTAAAAAAAAAAAGGACCAAGTTGTCTTAATTAACCAGACCCTGATCTTCTGATAGTGCAGGCTTCTGTCTGCTTTTGATACACGAAGCCTCCGACGGCACAGAGAATGAACTGAAGCTATAAATCTGACACATAATAGCCTCGTTGATACTGTAACAAAAGAGCCACATGTCCTGATAGTGAGCCTGATGATATATCATCTAGCTTAACAGCTGACTGTGACAAGCTCATCAGTCCCAGTGAGGAGAAGTCTTTCTGTCTGGTGAAAGACTTAAGAAGAAAGGGGAGCAAAACAAAGGCAAGACACAAATCCCAACTAAACAGATGATTAAGCATAATATTTAAAACTTGCTGACTGGGACCCAAAAAGCTGAGCTGGCAGTAGCTTAATGCAAAGTATAATGGCCACTCCTCTGCTTCAAGGATCTGGAACTAACTACAACAGCTTCTCTGGTGGTGGTCTGCTAATGTGGAGCTCTGACACCAAATCAAGCAGACAGGAATCACATGACAAGCTGTACCACGTACAAAAACACACCCAGAGCAGAGAGCGGACGGGACGTCTGCGGCTGTCAGACTGCATCCACGCGACCACGTCCACCTGCTCACTGGGAGCACACACTGGGATCTGTCTGGTCAGTCAGGTCAGGCGCAGCTTTCTGTGCCCAGTAGGAGGCACAGACTGACAGACACAGACAGGTGAAGGAAACAGAGCATCAAAGCTAAAAATAACAACAGAGGCAGCAGAGAATAACAACCATGAAGACAAACAGATGGGAACTTAACCCGAAAAGGAATATGGATGCAGCAAGTCTTTCTTTATATACCAACATAAAAGTAAGATACTAGCTAGGCAATCTGTTAGAGTTACTGTGGGAAGAAAAAAAACACTTTCTAAGCAACATTAGGAAGGACATGGTATTTTTGGAAAAGTTTTTTACGAAAATAGTCACAAATATGTAAGAATCCGTGGGATAATTTATGCTCGAAACATCCTACTGCCCAAAATAGGTCAGAATAAAAGGGATAGCAGAACTGAGAGACAAAATGTCTTCGGGAAGCAGAAAAAGTCAAGTTGATCTTTACTTTAGCAGTTGGGATTGTCATCTACTGGATGACTGAGAATCTGTACTAGCATTTTGAAATAACAACAGGCGCCACAGAACTTTTTAATTTATACGTTAGCTGCAGTTGAGATTCCTCTGGCTACATTTTCCAACAGCAACCATTCCTGGCAGTCAACAGTAAGCGTTATCATTCAATTTTATTAGCTGGTGCCTAATAGGATCGACAGAATCACATTTAACCAATAAGCTTTTGTGTGGGTCCTTTTAACCATCAATTTTCTTTATGCTTTTTTTAAGGATTTGTAACAAATCCAGAATCTTCCCAGTTAAACTTCTTTTGCACCACAAATCTTTCAGCTGTTTCACAAAGAAACGTGCCAGTCAATTTATGACTCTATTCAAGAGTGTCTTGTTGTTTTTCTTTTATAGGTATCCCTCACAGACATTTCCCAGGGAACACAGCATTGTTTTGAGGGGATTAAAATTCACTGAAGATTATATCTGCTCCAGCACTGCAGAACAATGCAAAAGGATGTGGGGGTCCCACTTGTCACCGCTCAGTAAGGTGACCGCCCACCCATCCTGATCAGAGCCTGTGGCATACCATGAGCCCAATTAGCAGCTGATCCATTGGAAAAACAGTCTACCTGCGTGCACTTTACACGTAACGGTGAATGCTACGTGTCTCTGATGGTCAGACAGGGACATTTTCCTTTGGTTATAAAAGGAATCATCTTGGGTTTATCCTATATTGTGGAAAAAGTAACATGCTGCCTTCAGGACTTTTGTCTCTGGAAAACATTTTGAGTCAGCAGAAAGAAATGCACCCAAAGTTTTCCGTGGCTGGAGAGTGGGCTGGGAAGCAGCCCACAGGATCTGCTGTGTGAATGGGGCTTAGTGCAATCTAAGTAACAATGTGGCTCCTCCATGAAAACCCTTATTGTCTTTGCAGGCTCTCACAGAATAGGTTTCCCTGAGCCGTCGTCTCTCACATCCTACAGAGGTTAAATGCTGTTATAAGATGATGTAACATGACATCCAGATTTGGCTAATCTGAGGGGCTTTTGGTAGATTTCTGCCTTCTTAACTTCAGCACAAAGCAAATAAACAGCTTCTAGTTTGTCTGATGGCTATAGACTCTGCTACTCAAGTGCTGCTTTAAAAATCAAAATGCAAACCTGCTTTGTGGCCAGCAGATTGGAAACCAAACCTCTTTGTGGAACCACACACTTGAGGGAAAACTTCAATGAAGAATGGAAATCTTTTTTTCCTTCATCTTTTGTTCCTGGACAAAGGATCGTTTCAAGGTAATAATTAAGTGTTTGGAGACATCTTTCCCCCCTAATTTGCTGCAGAGATGCTTGAAAAGATCCAGATACTAAAGTTAGGGTGTTTCATAAATTACCTTAGGGCTAAACTTAAGATCAGTGATTACAGATTTCTTTTTTGGCAAATTTCTGTTCAAAAGTCTCACAACTGACAATAAAAAAAGTTTCCTACTGTTTCAGAGGTGAGAACGTCTGGGTCAGTGAAAGAACAGCTGGCAAAACGGCACAAGCAAACAGCAGATATGCAGAAGGACCGAGACTTAGCAGGAACTCAGATCACCATCTGGTTTTATGTGACCAGAAATACATATTCAAACATCATATTAATGCATGCTATTAAGTTTTAACTCATACAGCTTAATTACACAAAGAATTATTTATTTCAAAGCTTTCTTTCTGTCACTATTCATCATTATGGTTTACAGTAAAAGAAAACATAAACAACAAAAACAATAATAAACAAAATCAGATTGATAGACAAGATTAGTTTGAAAAATAGCTTAAAACAAAAATGTGTATCTACTGAAATGTATATCTATGTACTTTGACCCATGAGTTCATTATTCTCTTCAATCCATATAAAATGTTTTTCTTTCTGGGTCATATCTCTCTGTAGGAATTCACAAAGAAGGACACATCATGTCCTGGATGCAGACATGTGAACAAATCAGGACAAATTATGAAATTCTAAATAGCGTATAAATATCATATATAACTTTTAAAAATTATTGAAATTTTCAACTAACTGAACCAAGCAATTAAACCTCAAACTAAAAGGACTTTAAAATTTAATTTAAAAAATTGTGTATTCTGGTTTGCAGAAGTTCCCAACCATGGTCCTCAGGGACCCCTGCCCTGCATGTTTTAGATATGTCTCTGTTCCAGCACACCTGATTCAAATGAGGGCTCCTAGTCTGCAATGAAGTGCTGCAGAAGCCTGTTAATCATCTATTCTTGGTGTGATGCAACAAGAAAATACTTAAAACATGGAGGACAGGGGTCCCTGAAGAACAGGGTTGGGAACCACTAGGTTAGAGTAATATTAGGAGAGACTGATATTTGCTCCCGTTAAGCATGGGCCAGTTACCAGTTTCACTGCATACCATCATACCATTCAGAGCAGCATCACAATGCCTACCCCCGCATAGCCCTTTGTAGTTGCTAGCTCTACAGGGAGGACACCCTGAACCGTTCCCTTTATTTGGCTCTTAGAGACAAGTAACTCTGAAACCCAATAAAGCCAGTTATATGAGAATACTTCAACTACCCTAAGAAGACAGACAGCAACGGCTTGAAGAAAAAAAGTTGCCCAGCTTGATTCTAAGGCAACAGCTTGGTGATTCTGGAAGAGGTTTCACGCAACAAAGTATAAATACTTTGTTACTGTACTTAAGTAAACTTTTTACGTATCTATGCTTTACTCCAAAAAGGGCGAGTAATCTGAACTGCTGTGTGGCACACAAGCACAAACAACAGTCAGAACCCGTCCCCCCACACGTAGGAGTTTAAGGCCCCGTCCACACGAAGCCGAACCCTGGCCTAAACGCACAAATTTTTCACCAAACCAGCCTCTCATCCATACGAAGCCGGCGTTTCGGGGGTCTGTAAACGATCTTTTTTTTATTCAGCCTTCAGAGTGGGAAGATTTTGAAACGCCGTTTTCGTGTTTCCATCTTTAAGCTCTAACCACTTTTTTTTTTTTTACACGCATGCATCATAGCGTCGCCTCTAAACACGCATGCGCGACACAGTATCACAACAACAATGGCGCCGTACTGTGTTGAATGGTTGCTGCTCATGCTACTCACCCTGCTGTCGGGCTTACAACAGAATCTTCTTCTTCTGGAATATCTCCAGGAAGAACAGAGCAATATCGACGACATAGTTCATCACTTGAATTTGACTGAACCACGAAAATGGACCCGCAGGGCAACCATGTATAAATATTAGTGCGCATGCCCAACATTTCATCGCCTATTTTTGCTTTGGCACGACAGCGCCACTTACAGGCCTGGCATACATTTTGCAGCGTTTTCATGCATTCATGTGGACGATCACATTTATTTTACGTCTCCGTCTTTACGACAAACGTTCTGGAAAATAGTAGTGTTTCGTGTTCGTTTTGACTTCGTGTGGACGGGGCCTTAGTATCTTGGAATCTTGTTCATGAATGAGGGGAAGATGGAGCTGGAGATCAATAGGCAGATTGGTGCGGCGTCTGCTGTGAAGCGTGCGTTGTACCGGTCTGTTTTGGTGAGAAGATAGCTGAGTTAAAAAGCAATTCTCCCGATTTTACCGGTCGATCTATACGTTCCTACCCTCATCTATGGTCATGAGCTTTTGGTCATGATGACCAAAAAAATGTGATCCTGGATAGAAGTGGCTGAAATGAGTTTTCTCCGTAGTGTGTCTGGGCTCTCCCTTAGAGATAGGGCGAGGAGCTCAGTCGTCCGGGGAGGAGAGAGTTGAGGTGGCTCGGGCATCTGATTAGGATGTCTCCTGGAAGTCTCCCTTGTAAGGGTGTTCCAGGCAGTTCCACCGGCAGGAGGCGCATGGGGAGGCCCAGGACACACTGGAGGGACTATGTTTCTTTGCTGGCCTTGGAACATCATGGGATTCCCCCAGAGGAGCTGGCCCAAGTGGCTGGGGAGAGGGACGTCTGTGCCTCCCTACTGAAGCTGCTGCCCCGGCAAAGAAGATGGATGGATGGATGGATGTTACTCTTGGCTTCGGTTTAATGTTTATAAATATTTATTTCACGTCATGTGCGCCATCCAATGCAGATCATTGGCGCCATCCACATCTACTGAAAACTAGTGTAATTGGATGAGTCATATAACGCAAACACTCATTGGTTATTGGTTATTTGTCAAATTTGGGCTGACTCCAAAGAAAATCTTCAGAAGCAAGCAGGAGATGCCGAAATGTCTGAAAGGTCAGACACAGGCGAGAGCGTATCGGGAGATGGAGACGAAGACCAACCAGACCTCCCTCATCCTTGGCCCTATCTCAAAATTTTTTTTTGAAATAGTCAAAAAATTGAGCTTTCAATTCATATAGTGGCATCTGGCTGTTTTTTAAAGGTTACTTTATACTTTTATACTTTAAGTAGTTTTTGAAGCACATACTTTTTCACTTTTACTTGAGTATAAAGGTCAAGTTGATACTATAACTTTTACCAGAGTGTTTTTAAAATGCAGTATCGATACTTCTACTTAAGTAACAAATGTACGTACTTTTGACACCAATGGATTCCGGTGTTAAGTTATCAACCACTCTGCATTGGAGTTGTTGGATTTTGTAAATGATTAGTTGAGTTGAGTGGAGTGTAAAAGAAGCAAAAGCCTCTGTGTAGCTGATGTAGCCGTTCTGTTAATAAGTCAATAAATTGTATTAATATAGCTCCAATTCACAACAAAACTCAGCTCAAGGCCCTTTAATGAGAGAATTGAATCAGATCACACAGACAGAATGGTTGAAAGTTTTGTATCAAGGAAAACCAGCTGATTGCTTTGAGTCATTGACTTTGCAGGATTGGCCCCTTCTGGATGGGCTTGCGGTGACAGTGTTTGTATGCATTGTATTGTTGACTGTACCACTCTAACACCAAGCATGCATACAGCAATTGTATAGGAAAAACTCCCTTTTAACAGGAAGAAACCTCTTGCAGAACCAGGCCCTCTGCACAGGCTGACTGGGGGTTTGAGATGACAGTAGACACACAAAACAAACATAGAAGAAGCACGGATCGGTGAATATTTTGAATGTTAGAGGTCACGGCACACAGTTAAATAGATGAGCTGGTTTTCATATCAAAAGAGATGAAAGAGAGCACATACAGTTAGTCACAGTAAAAGCTGAGCCCATGGCTATTTCTGGGTCGAGAAACAGGTCTAAGCATTGAAAACAGGTCCAACTCCATCACCTATGATCTAAGATGCGGATGGCAGCAGCCCATCTAATATTTCCCCACAGGATTGTGTCACAACATAAAAGAACCAGACCAGGTGAAGCTATTATCATGTGAGAAAGAAAATAACATAAACAGAATGTGATACAAGCACATGACTAGTTCCTACTTAGGGGGTTTAAATGACATGCAGCCTTTCTACAAAAGTCATACATGCAAACATCATTAATTAACATTTTGAAGGAGGTTTTTCCTGTAGATACCTCATAAGTTTAAGTTCATTTTTTTTAAATCTGCTACTGTGGCAGATTTTCAAAACAACTGCTAGTCTTTTCTTAGGTCAACAGTCAAGAGCATTCATCATGACTGAAGACCACAAAACTATGTTAGAGGTCTCCAAAAAAGCTAAAATGTCATCATAGGACTTGCAGCATAATCATACAACTTTTAATGTGAAAGTGTATTTATGTAAAATCAGAAATACACAGCACAAGTTTGACTTTTTTGGGAGTTTTGCAAGAAGGAACCATTTACTTTCTAAGCAAAACACAAGCTTTGCCAGAGAGAACGAAGACAATAACCTGGAACCTGGAAATAATTTCTTTGGGCAGACTGGACACAAGAGGACAAGCTTTCTATAAACAAAATGCAGCATTTCTAGAAAGAACCTCTTACTATCAAGCACTAAGGTGGAAGAGTCATGGTTTCGAGATGTTTAGTGCTGTTGACTTGGTCAGCTTACCACCACAGATACCCCCGGGCTTATCCATGCATCAAAGGGTTATTAAGGATAATTCAAGAATGTTTGTAAAAAAAATAATGGAAGTGGAACATTGTCCAGATTCTGAAAGGTTCACAAATATCTCCCATCTGAAAGTGAGGGGAAAGATGGATAAAGAATTTCCTCAGACTGGTATCAAACCCTGGTTGGTTTTGGCAAAAGGCCATTCGCTCTGATCCTTGTTCTGCTGGAGGTTTCTTCCTGTTGATCAAATTGTCTCTGTAAAGTGCCTCGGGGTGATGTGTTAGGAACTGGCACTACATAAGTAAACAAAATTTAATTGATAAGATATGAACAAAAAGGTTTTTGCTAAAGTTATTTCAGTTAGGTGTTTGCATATTTTCCTTGGCTAGTGTGGCAGTTCCAGCTACGCTGTTATCTCTGTTGCTTGTCCACCACCCTTTTTCCTTCCTCTTCCTTTCCAATTAATATGCTAAGATAGAGTTCTCTGAATATCCATCACTGGCAAAGACCCCTGTGATTTACCCTGCTTGTGTAGAAAGCCAATGTTGATTTCCTGGACAACTGTCAGCCATATTGGTGTATGTAATGTTTATATTTCTGGAGAGGATTTATTCTGGGATGTTAGCTGTAAATCATAATCATCAAATCAAACTAAAGAAAAATTTTAAACAAATGATTTTGTTTAATGACCCAAATAAGATATAATGTATATAATCAATACTGAAATAAGGGTTTTGTGGATTACAAACAAACTTAAACTTATGACTTTGGTCTGATTTTTTCCCAGAAGTCTCCTCCCATCACGCAGGTGGCTGCAGTCCTTTACTTGCACGCCTAACACCGAGACAAAGGCCAGGGGAGACCGCAGGCCATGTGACAACATTTTTGTTTTAGCTGCTCCACACTCTCCCACCCTCTGCAACATTTCATTATTTCCAAACCCATGAGCTCAAACAACTTGTCGGTGCAGCTCAGTCAGTAAGGGTCTTTGATGTGAACTCCACTGGTTATCTGGTTCCGTTTAGTAGCCTCAGATTTTGGAGAGGACTTCACTTTGTCTAAATATGTGGTTTGAAGTAATATAAGCGATCAAAACTGCTGTGTGAATGACATGGAGCAAAAAAAAAAAACAAAAACAAAAAAAGGCGCTTTAGTTCAATCAAGATCTGGCGCTCATGTTCCCCTTTTAGGGTGGGGTCTTCAAAGCTTGCTGAAGTGACCTGCTGCTGTTTTACGAGGCAACAAACCAAACACGTTTGCTGACTGATTCATTACCTGTGAAAAAATTACCCCCCTTGCAGCCATCTGCCCAAAACTTAAGAAACGGGGAAAACAAGCAGTAACTGAAGCCCACCAACACAGCCTTATTTACCCACCCTGCCTGCACAAACATGCAGATGCTAACAGTGATGGATTAGGATTGGGTTATCCCAGTCAGCCAACACGGTGATAACAGAATGAGTGCTTTTGGGCTGGGCAGAAGTGGACACTGACGTCCATTAAAGTAAAGTCCAAAAAGAGGGGAGCTTTCTCCCCAGCATGCCACAAGGGATTAGGTGTCTGGTTTCTTCTGCTTCCTAATCTGGACCAGAGGGGACGATTGTCACTTTCCTAAGCAACTCTTATTGATATTGTGTGTGAGCACCTCCAAAGCCAGGTTAACTCTAGGGATTAAAGCCATGCACTTAGAGCAGGAGAGCCTGGATTTGGGATGCCATTGTGAATTCCTTAGTGAATGTTCTCAGGGCATGATTTCAGTGTGAGAAGTTCACAGTTTAAGAAAAAAAAGACAGATCAGGCTCTCTGAGGAGTGACGGGTGACAGGGGAAGGAGGGGGAGATGTGGGTGGTCACTGCGAGAGCGACATAAAAACTCTTCACCCTGTGAGCCGGTGACGAAGAGGGTGCTGATTGGGACAGGATGGAGAGTCGCGTCAGACGGATCACTTGGTCCCAAAACGTGCGGAGAGTAAAAAAGGCAGAAGCTGACAGAGATCGATGCTCTCTGAATCTACAGACTGCTGCTTCAAAGAAAGAGAATGTTCTGCTTTTATTACTAGTCTGTCAGCTTTGGTGCTTATCCAAAAGCATCGACAGTACAAAGACAGGGCTGTGTTTTTGTTACAAAAGTTTTAAGACAAGTGGACAAAAATTTGTTTCATAAAGTGCAACAGTGATCAATTGTAAACAGTGTGGGAGAAAAACATAGTATAAAAACACATTGATATGAAGGTTATGAGCATTAAATATGTATGGTGCAAGTATGCAGTATATTGGTTTGGTGTTCTCAGTGTGATGCAGAGTCTGTGACATGATATAAAGTTTTCTCAACAGTTCAGCTGTCTGATGGCAGTGGGGAAGAAGCTGTTCCACAATCTGCTGTACCTGCATGCTTCGAAGCCTCTTCCCAGAGGGCAACAGTCTATGTTGGGGGTGTGAGGGGTCATTGATGATGCTACGGGCTCGGGACACCAAGAGCTGGGATGAAATGTCTTTAATGGAGGGAAGAAGAGCCCCGATAATCCTCTCTGCTGTTCTCTCTCTCTCTCTATATATATATATATATACATATATATATATATATATATATATATATATATATATATAT
>NW_015151335.1:234115-242718 GCF_000732505.1 Cyprinodon variegatus
TATATATATATATACTATTCCATCTAAGCGTTTGATGGAATCTATGGATGGACTATCAGACACAATGAACTGTGTTGGATGGTTTAAAATGCTGCAGGCAATGTTTGACTGTATGCACATTGACTCTTCTTTTTCATGCAACCATAAAATAGATATTTACCTTCATCAATCATTATTCCATCAACTCAACTAAAATCAATAGTGCAGTCACCAGACTAGACTAATGTTTTAACAACACAATTATCTATAAAAACAAACTGACAACAAAAAAAATGTTTGCTGCAATGGAAACCTAGAATATTCCCTCAGATTTACAGTATTACTGAGCATGTTTTCATGTGTTTAAGTTAAGGTCCATTCCTAAATCATCCTTGCAGGACACTTCATGAACGAACAGACGTTTCTGAATCAACCTTTCACGCATTAAAATTATATCGGTTCTAAACCAGATTCTAAAATGACGCAAATCATCAACAGTTTTCACTTTTTTATGATTATTTCAGCTTATATAATTGGATATTTTAATATTTTGTACATTGAAACCAACGTTTAATCCATTGTTTTATCCAATTACATATTAACTGTATTTTTAATGTTTTTTTATGTAACAAGTATATGACTATAAGTATCCAGGAAAAGTTTTTTACCTGAAAACTTACAGGTTTGGTTAACACAGTGTTAAATATGAATGAACTTAGAGATGTAACCATTGAAACACATCAATCTTTGATGGATTATAAAGGCATTTTCAGACTAACATTAACTATAGGACATCATTCTATGGAGAGGGATTGAGATTTAGAGTAGAAACATTTAGGAAAACTGTCAATCTTCCAAGGAGTTTGCATCCCAGCAAACAGCCTTCAAGGTCACTGCAATGAGAAAAACTGCAAAAAGATCTATCGCAGAAGAGGCAGGCTTAAAGTAGCATTTTAATTTTAAAAGTTTATAATTTTAGCTAAGATTATGTCAATGAATAATAATTAAAAAAAAATCAAAACACATAAAAAACATTGAAAGTAAAGCTTTTCTGTGAGTAGTTAAAATATAGTTTTGCAAAACTCAAACACTTACTTGAAGGGTTTGTTGCTAAATAATTAAAACTGTACCTCGCTATATAGTGATCCACCCCGTGCACAAAGAAAAGAGAAAGGCAAAAAGGAAAACTCATTAGCAAAACTACTTTGAAAGCAGGACACAATGACACGTTGGAGTGGAACGATGACGGTTTTATTGCAAAAAAAAAGAAAAAATGAACAGACAAAATCTCCCAACTCTTCCTTGATTTCCTGTGAGACTTCAATCATTCAAAGAACACCGTACAAAATAATTGGCCACCAACGCTCCAGAACAGATATAAAATGTAGTGAAAACAGGGTCTCAGTCTTACTCTGAGAATGAGCCCATTGGAAGCTTGTAAAACAACCTAATATTCTGTGAAAATTACAGACCTCATACAAAAAAATAAGATTTTTTTTTCAATAATAAAAAAGCCAGCATATTTACAGGAAAATAATATTTTCTATGAACCTGGCTTGCCTTAATTCCCAGTGGACCTTTGCTTTATTACAATTTTCCCAGTAACAAACTTGTTACATGTGTCCTTTTTACACTCTGTAAGGCATGGTAATAAACCTTTTGTCAATGCTGCTGCTCTGAAAACAGCTCATTTTAAATATGAAAGTTGGATTACATATTTCAAAAAAAGCACCTCTGCCCTCTTTTAATAATAATCTTTACATTAATGCTTTCAGTTTCTGTCAGCTTTTAAAGTTTCTGTGCATTGCTCAGCCCATTTAAGGCACCAGCTATTCAGTAGGGGAGTCCAGAACAAACCCAGAATGACAGAGTACTACTAAGGCCGTTCTAATGCTATACCTAATATGTACATATAAACATTACTGATGGAAAAATCATAGGCAGCCAATAACTGCACATGCAACCAGTTTTTAAGCAACAAACCATAATGCACAACAAAGTAAAAAAACAAAAAACATTCATTCAATCAGTTGGTTTTGCTTTCTGAACTAAACTGAAGCTAATTAGAGATCATTTTTAGAGTCAAAGCAGCTGCCTGTATGGAGAAAACCTTCCCAAATAGAAGCTGAGAGCTATGAATAAACTATACAGGGAAAATGCAGATGAAGTTGTGCCGTATATCACAGACTGTGAGAGCTGCCGCTGCCAAGCTTGATGAGGAAGGGTATAAAAGTTGATTAAAAAGCTGAAGGTTTTGAGGTGAGCGCTGCTTCTTCAATGTGGCCCGAAGTGAGACCCCAGCTAAACAGATTAAAGCCTTTTATTCTGAGACATCTAAACCTGTAAGCGTAACCCTGCTTTATGAAAACCAGGGTGGAGCTGTGCACCCAAAATCTATTACAAACCCCAATAAGAAAGGAGACCTCAAACTACGGCTGTGCTTGTTTTATCTGAACGGATCACATACTGAAGACTGCTTTACAATGTGGGCCTGCAGAGGATTCTCTAATTTTTTTTATGCTCAGTTGAAATCACTAAACCAATTTACAAACAATTGATTTATTAAGGGAAGAATAACATTTTTCAAAACTGTGATTTAGTCATAGGATAGAAAAGAGATTTGCCCTCTTGTCCTGTTAACTGGTTTTGCTACTCTTAGGCTGTGTCCAAATGTCTTGGTTATGCCATTTTAATGGGGGTCCAAATGTGTAGTGGATGGAAAAGTAGTGGACTCGAAATTTCTCGCAATGCAACTTGAAAAGTAGTGATCATCCATGGTCACTAGACAAGCAGATATATCCTGCAATGCTTTGCGAGAAGAGCTCTACTCGCAAAGAATCATGGGACTTGTTACAGGAGCCCGCTGTCGCCCATGACTGTCGCTACGCGGCAACGGCGACAAATAACAAAGATGGTGCAGGCACCGTGGGGAGGCGGAGTTACGTGAGCGAAAAGTAGCGATCATCTGTCCGAACGGTCAGTTAACTGAGTTCACTATAAAATCTACTATATACAGTATTACCCACTCTATATGGTCATTGAGGGATTTAGGGGTTAGGGAGGACATCAAGGGCAGCCGCTCCACTGTTATTTACAACCATTTTGTAAATAAAAGCGGAACCTCCAAGAGATTCCATATTTACCTTTAATTTTTAGTATTTTCTTCAACAGATGTTTTCACCTTGAGTTCTCTGATGGAGGCCATTTTTACTTTATAACTGAAACTAATAACCTAATTTTATGAAATGTTTAAACTACTTAGTATAATGTATGCAGAATTTTCCTGATTCTACAGGGTTACATTTTCAAATAGAGCACAGGTGGGAAAACTTTTTTTCCCTCGATTGAAAATATAATGTAAAAACTGGATTTTGTTATTTTCTCACTACATTTGTCTGACACCAATATTTGGCAGACAAAAGGATTCTTTTATTTTTTTCCTGTAATGTTGTGGTGAGACAGCAAAGGCCGCTCTGATCCCTGCATCATTCCTGAGGAAACAAAGCAAAGGCTTTAAGTGAAGAAGTGTGGCAAAGAATCGAGGAGGAAGAGATGAGATCACTGATGTTGTCAGCTCCTTTGACTGAAACTTAGTTTCATAAGAATTGTTGTTTTTTGGGGAAAACAATTAACAAGCCTTTCCCATTGGGAGCCATTATATCCCGGATCTGCATGGACCTGTTTTCTTTTCCCAACTCGTAGATTAGGTTTCTTGTTTCCATGACCATTTCACATTCTCAGAGGAGCCAAACCCCAACATTACAGCATGCTCTGCAGTGATGTCAGCTGCTCACAGTTTCCAAGCTATCTGAATAATCCAAAATTCAACAGAGGGATCTGTTCAATGCGTCTCCCTCTCTATGTACATTTTGGCGATCCTGCACCATGATGGCTGAGCGTAGAGCAGCAGCAGTAAAACTGTTGGTGGTTTATGTAGCCACATAATGTCAGATGATGACAGCCGTACCAGTTACATCTGGTATTTATAACAGATCACTTTGATCTTGAGTTTTAAAAAACTCTTAATGACCAATTGGTGTAGAGACAGAGATCTGAAATTATTCAGGAGGAAAAAATGGAAAAGACTGCGGTGCAGCCTGTTATCAGCCCTAAGCGGGAGAAGATGGGAGGCCTGGGCTGTTTGAAAGTTCACTGAGAAGTTAAATACCAGCTGCTCTTTAAACTGCATGGATGAAATAACTTATGTCAAAGTAGTTTAAGTTATCATTAAACACCCTTTTTTAAACAGTTTGTGATTGGTGGAGTTTTACAGTAGGTATCTGCGCGTAGCCATTTGACCTTTGTGTTTCAGATTAAGAAATAATGAGCAATTGCCTGAACCTGGTATATGATCAAGTGCCATCACTTTACCAATGGGAAGCAGACAGAAATTGACTGGTAACTGAAATTAGACAGTTTTTGGCTTAAATAGGCCTGAAAGGTAACTTTCAAAATTCCACCTAGCTGCTATTAAGTTGGACTGACAAGAGTCTTTGGTGCGGAAGCTGTTATTGAAAAAAAAAGTTAAAGTTAGCTATTTTCAGTATCAGTGATGTGTTTAAAAAGAAAAACTGTGAAAGCACAGAATTGTAAGAAGAGGTAAATAGCGGTAAAACAAACAGTATTTATACGATAGGTCTATTATCCATTAAGGCTGTAAGACTAAGGAAGAGAGCAAGACTTTCAGCAGATAACACCAAGGCTGAACAGAGGACAGCAAATGTGCTCTGTTTTATTCTTTGGAGCCGTTATCCTTTATTTAAGGGAAACTTTGATTTTAAAATGTTTATGGGATCCTGAGAGCTATGCTAAGGATTACATTATTTCTAGCCTGTAATGTTATAGGCAGTTCTATAACCATTATGTTTGTTTGGAAATTGCAAAATACTTTTTAAATGCTTTTTTATTGGTTATTTTGGAAACCTTTTCATTACTTAATTCTTCTTAATTTTAAAAAGAAATCAAAGCGGTAGAAAATTAGCATTGACGTATCAAAGCTTCATCAAGTTCAAACATCGTAACCTTGCATCCACAGTTGGACTCATCTTTAAACCAAACCAGCAAAGAGCATTCATTGTAAATATCCATGTGGCTAATAGGTCGGTGAGTGACCTAAGAGCGCCTTTGACCAAAACCAGACAACAGTCATCTTAGTGAATCTATTGACATTTCAAACAATATAGGTACTCCAAGGCACGCCTACTGAAGTAAAAAAACATGGTAGAAACTTATTTACAGCCTTTAACTTGTGCAGCTTGACACTTAGAACCAGGTACAAGCTGCTTTAACTTGGCATGGTTACACATCTGTACTTAGTTAAACCGACATGAATTCCTGCCATATATGTTTGTAATTTTCTCGTTAATGCTACAGCCTAGGCGGCACAGCAGCTGGTGAGGGAGTTGGCAGATTAAAAAATTGAAACAATGGATTATTTTGAGTAAAGTCACGCACAATCAACGCTTACAAGCATCCCTTTTTCATCAGCTTATCTGTATCAGTTTAGCTATGAAATGACAACAAGAGTAAGCAGCTGCAGACAGCTTGTAGATCAAGAGCTGCCAGGAATATGCTACACACTTGGAAAGACTAAGATACTTAAGCGAGTCCTTCAGCTGTTTGGAAAATAATAGTGAAAAAATTAAAAATAAGATTTTAGGAACAGTTTATTTAATGAGAAAGCAAACTGAAACTGCCTTTTGCACCATTCTTACTGTATGAGACAGAAAAAGAAATAAACTTCAAGTTTGAAAAAATAAACAACGTTGCTATGATAACCGTTGATTGTTTAGGTTTAGGAACAGCTGAGTGACGAGAGTAAAGATGCACACTGATCAATTACATGTGAAGGGGACAAGTTAAACTTCTATGACTGGTTAGCATGTGGTTCTGTCATACATCCGCAGTGGCGTTACACCAAACATTGGTCATGTTAGTGTCAGCATTATGCATGGGCTGGTTACCAGAATCGGAATACAAAAATGTTCCAAAACCAGTTTTACGATCAGTCATATTTTAGGTGCTGGCAGATCTGATATTTAAAGTCTTTGTAAAATGATGCCAGATAAAGTGACAGGGGGACCAGACTTTAGTGGAGTCCTACAAGTCAGCTGATTGGAAGACTTTAACACTTTTCCCTAACTTGTAGGAAAGGCCAGAGAGCCACTAAACATTTAAAGGTGTCATCTTACCAGAAAAAGCAATAATTATTGCTTCTCTATTTTCAGATAAAATCATTTATATAAACACTGACATTTAATAGTTTAATTTAAACAGCTTGATGTTGTGATATTTCTACCTTAGGTTGATAAACCATGAGAATCTTAAACTAGACCATGCCTGCACACTCGGCTCCATCGCTCTGCTTTACCTCGTGTATCACGCGCCAGCAAGTCTCCCTTTTCATCTTGTAAATTTCCCTTTCACTTAATGATACTTTAGTTTTACGAAAGCATGCAATATAATTTGCTTTAAATACTGGTTTTAGCCATAATAAATGTTTCACTTGTGTGTGAAAATGCACAAAGACCTCTTAGGAGATCCTTTTCTAAATGCCACTGAAATTGTGAGGTTCCATTGGAGCAGAGCTCATTAATTCAGCGGAATAAATACATTGATAACGAGACTGCAAACAGCTAACCTGTAGAAAAAAACGACAGGTGCGAACACAAACTGGCAGAAAACAAAACCTCGTTCACATTGGTTCGACACGTCATTTTAGGCCAAGCACTAACAGGTGAAATCTCTAAGGCGTTCCAACTTTGTTGCAGGTCTTTGCTACAGACTTGAAATACAATCCACAAGAAAAAAAAAATCTTTAAGGTTAAGTGGTTACAATCAAGGCAGAGCAAAATTGTTCGTGAAGCTCAATGTGGAAGCTCAGAAATTTCCTTTATGCTTTTCAGATGAAATGATGCATCCTGTAAAGACGTGTCTGTCACTTGTTGACTGAATCCCTGTTTGTACTCATTTGTCCTCAAACATACCACTCTCTGCGTGAAATCACAGATCCGTCTATATGCGACACGTAGTCACTGTCTGTACCATTTTCATAGCAGTCATCCGGAAGGTAGGGGGAGCCGTTGTTCACAATGGGGCTGTGCACAGGAGGCCCACAGGGGTGCATGTTTTGGTTATTGTAGTGCTCTGGGTAATAGTTTCCCTCCTTCATGCCCCTATGAATATCCCCCCTGTCGTTCCAGTCATCCCTGTCCTTCCTCTCAGGAGTGTAGTCTGGGTAAATAATGTCCCCCCCCAGTTTGGGTTTCAGCTCCTGGCTACCTTTGCTCATCTTGTCCCCATAAACCTCCTGCAGCTCATGAGGCTGTAGAACATCTATCTGAGACTCCTTCTGCATGTCAGAAGGTCCCAAATACTGTTTGGTGTAGTAGTCTCCTCTAAAGGTTCTCCGCTGACGCATAAAACAAGCACCAGTGAGGATCAGCAGGAGAATCAGGAAGAGAACCCCACCCACTACCCCGCCAATAATAGTGCCAAGGCTGCCATCGTGGATAGAGGCCAGGGTGGGGGAGGTGAACGGAGCTCTGTGCCGGTCCACATCCTTTCCGGTTCCGGACTCATAGCGGACGGGGGAGGCAGTGGTAGTTGGGGCTGCAGTGGTGGGAGGGGGATCTGCAGAGCAAACATAAAAGGATTTAAACCATAGAAAACAGACAGCAACTGGAGTGAGAGGAGAGTCATAAAACTGCAGGAAAGCAAAGCTTTATGTTCTGTAACAACTGATAAAGCAAATCTGACTCTTTTATTGATTTATAAAAACACTGTTGAGAGTTAGAGCTTCTTTTGAAAGTCAGAAAGTGAAATTATAGCTGCAAAAAAAATACGCAAGGACTTCTCACAACATCCATCTTTAATTCATGTAGTCTCATTACATTTACAGACTACAATGTATTTAACAGTTTGTGATGTTTCAATACATAATGTAAGGTTATGTGAAGCTGTGCAGTGAAAAACAAAGAACTAAGTGGACAGATTTTTGTTCTTTTAATCAAGAAAATCTAAATTATGTTAACTTCTGTGACCGTATATCTGATAGCCTAAAAAAACGAAATGGCGTTCGCTGCAGAAATATTTGAGAGGAGCTGAAGCAGCTTCAACAGTTTTAACTCCACTCAACCTGCCTAAACTCCACCCATTGTCTATGTGCAGTTCAATCAATTGTGACGTCCCCACTCCGATCCCACTGAAAAGCTAACTTTAGCTACTGTACCTGAGCCAAAAGCATAACCTTGAGCAGGTTGTGTTTTTGAAAAAATGTGTGGGATAAAATATCAAAAGAGATGTTATAAAATAGTATCTTTGAATTGATATTAAAAAATAAAAAGCTAAAGCTGTTACAAGCTGTCACTGCATTAATCAAGCAGCTGATTGCTAGTATATACAGAGGAAAACTGATTCTGAACACTAGCCTGAATGTACCGCTCCATGGTGAACCTTGGTGGTGACAGTATCATGGTAGGGTTGATGGGAAAACTAATGAAATGACATCAAGATAAATACAGTTTTAAAATGGGCTCACTTTTCAGAAAGACACATTGCAATGACACAGCTTAAAGGAATAGTACACCCAAAACATGATTAGCCTTCATTTTCTACTCACCCCC
>NW_015151335.1:243267-280305 GCF_000732505.1 Cyprinodon variegatus
TATGCCTTTAAGTCAAAGCGTATCTTGTTTCGATGGCCCAGTGAAAGCATAGAGATTGAGTGAATTGAGAATCTATGAAAGACTGATGATCATAGATGCTTAATTTTGAAGAATGAGCTTAAACTGACTACTTTACAACTCTGAATGTATAAATTTGGTGGAGACCTACCAGCAAGAGACTTAGTGCTATAACAGCAACATAACGATACATCTCTGGGTCTAAATACAAACTCATACCAAAATCGCATCATTTGTCAAAACCATGGACTCCTTTCCTTTCACTAGCAAATATACACTAGTTTGTCTTGTATAATCAATAAAACACCATGAAGTTTGTAACAGTAAAATGGTATAAATATTTGTGGAAGGTACTTTAAGTGTTAAGTGACAGGTTGTGTCAGCATGTGAGACTCAGATGGTCTACCTGCTTCATTTCTAAAGCCAGCAGAGCGAGAGACATGTGAGAAGATGAAACCCTGTTTGATCGATGCAAGGTTTCCTGAATCTGATGTACAGTATCCTCCAGCTCTTCTGATTGTAGACAGAGCTGCTTGGAGCTCAAGGTCAGGATAAGTGTCTCCAGGCTGACCTGGAGCCTGTAGGTCTAACCCAATTCGATAGGCTCTCGTGCAGATAATAAGCCTAAGTGCATTAAGAACACAGTCTAGGTCCTTGTAGACCTATAATTACTGCCACAGTTGGTTAAGTAAGAATCTAATTACCTAATATTGCACGCAAGGTGTGAGAGCAAAGGATCAGAAGGAAAGTAAGACATTAGAGAAGATAGCAGACACAGATCAAGGTTGGTGAAGTTAAACACTTGTTGTTGTTTTGGTTTTTCAATTAACAACATTTTGTTTAGGGAAAAGGAATCTAAAGGGCATGTAGCTGACTATCTATAAAGAGATGTGCAAAGAAAGCCCAAGGCTACAGAGAAAAACTGGGAATGTGAAACATAAAAGCTTAAAGGGGGCAGTGGATATAACTGAGTTCGAACAGGTCATTTCCACAGGGGATGGAGGCAAGAGGATGCATGCCCAAGACTTAATATTTGACAAGAAAAACAAGATAATTGCTCAGTGCAAATCTGTTCTGGACAAGATGTCAGCTGTGCTTTCATTCGGAGCAGGCCTGCCTGAAAACAGGCAGCCCACAGATGCAGCCTGTCAGTGTGTTTTGGGAATCCTGAGGCTCTTTCCTGGTCCTCAGTAAGATACCAGGATGACTGTGATGGTTAGAGGAAAGCAGTGCCCAAAAGTAGCTTTTTACTTTGCTTGGAAGAATAAATTTAAATAAAAGGAATGATGAGAGGTAAAAATACAAGAAAAGAAAAGAAAAGAAAAGAAGAGTTCTTAGTATTCAGACCCAACAATGTAATGAAGGAACAATGACAAAGGAAGCAGATGGGGGCAACTTAGATTCCTTAAGGTTTATTTTTAGGATGACCTGCAGCTCAAAACTATTCCCACAATGCTGAACATTTTGTCACATAACAGCAACGTTTAATATGACATTCAAGTTTTACTAATAGATATTCCACAGTTGTTGCTGAATGAGGTCTCAAAACACACTTCCACATGCTGCAAATCAGAAAATCTGATTCATTATGTCCTGCTGTGTAACCTGACCTTAACAAAGCACAGTAAAAAGGTGATATGGGGGAATACTTTGCTGAACCAGCAGGGATAAACAGCTTCTTTCTTATCTAAGTCATCTAATGTAGCAAAAACCACAACAGAAGAAGCTTTTGGTTCTAAGATTGTTAATCTATGCCCCGTGCTCCTCTGTTGCCAGGAACGTGTGAAAGTGCATCTGGACACAGACATTTTAGATTTATATGAAACCTTAGATGTTCTAGCAGCCTGAATTACTGAGATGTATCCTACATGAATATAGCTAAAAGTAAACAAAAACTAAACTTAAACAAACATTGTTTTTCATGCTAATGTTCAGCAGATCGGGTAATATCTAACCACACTGTGAGAGAAAGTAAAAAGTACCTTGAACCCAGAAGGTGACATCTTGAATGCTGCGACCAATGTCATTAGTCACCTCACAGCGATAGACTGCTGAGTCATTGCGCTCCAGTGGACGTGTGAAAGAAAGATTGTTGTTTGAGATCTTAACACCTTCCGGCATTGATCCATCCATCCTAGAAAAGAAATTAAACGTGATATATTCTACCGTGCAGACAAAACGGAAAAGTCAACACTTGAGCAGTTATTGCATCATGAAAGATTAACTTTTTTTTTTTTTTTTAGCTTTAAACTGTTAAAATCATTTTTAAATAATCAAATCCATTCCCAAAGAAGTATTTTCCATTTTTCCATCCCTATCTAGGTAATCCTCATGAACTGATACTTCCAGCTCTAGAATGCACCTAGAAATACCGGTCATGGAAGTTTTGTACAGGACTAAGAACAGAAGAGTCCAACTTATATAATTACATGACTGTTCATCTGTAGATGAAATGTTTTAGGGATGAAATATCTTAAAAGTAAAGCATCAGGAAAAAAAACACACACACTAAAAAACAACAAGGCTCAACTAAATATTGCGATAGAACACCAAATTGAAAAAAAAAAAAAATAAATAAATAAAATCACTGCATTGATGCAAAAAGTTGGTCTGTTTGGAGTCCTGGATGATGAGAAGTTGTCACCAAGGAATCATTTTTTCATTAAGGGTGCAGTACTAGGGTTCACAGTACCAGGGTCCAGGGCTAGACTGCCCGTACTTTACAAAGCAGAACAAACTACTAATTTTACTGTATTGGAGAAATAATGAGCTGTTTTGAGGTACAGCTCCAAATAGCAACCAGTCTCATGTTGTGTTTGATTTTACTTTGTTAAATAAATCTTTTGGTACGGATATAAAATAACTATTTGTATATTTTGCACCCTCTTATTTTCTAGCTCATAAAACCAGCCAATTTCTTTATTGTACTTCAGTGGAAGCTTTTACTAAATAATGATTCTCAAACTTTACATTGTTGTGTTTGACAACATGACTGTATTTAACACTTTTACAAAAGTTTCTAAGACCCAGTGAAGATTTTACTACTCTAAACCTGCTAAAAGGGCTCAGACAATTTCATTTAATGATTATCTGCGACCCTTCAGAGAATTTAGTCCTCACATGAGTTTTTGGTGCCATTCAAGAGATTTGAGGCACTAAATCAAGATGTGTGAAGCAATTGCTTATGTGTTTTTAGTTTAAATAAAGAATATTATATCACAAATCAGTACAGTGAGTTTTCCCCTAAAGGATTTAGTAGCAAAAGTGTTTCAAAATACAGCATATTCCTGATTTATTAGTATCTTTCCTTAAAATAAACTTTGACTCAAATATAGAATATCACAATATAATGTTTATTATGGGAACTTGGTGACCCCAAGCCTAAAAAGCAACTATAAACCTTCAAATATAGAAAATGTTATATATTCCTTTTTTTTTTTTTTTACTGTGCTCTTTAATATCTACCGAAGTGTGAAACTATTTGTCCTCTGAGTCATACTCCAGGGAAAAACAAGTCTTTGACTTTTGTAACTTCTGTCAAGTTACAAAAGTCAAGTTACTAATTAAAAGTTCCTGATGCTGGTCAACTAAAAAAAGGTAATGTAAAACTTACAGAAAATGCTTTATCTATTTGATAAAAAAGGATATTTAAAAACATTTTTACGCATGCAGTTTTCTCCCCAAATGAAGAAATGTACACACATTAAAGGACATTGTGCGTGAGGTGAAGTATATTTAACGATAACTGTATAGAGGGCTGTAACGAAGCATGGCAGTTTTACAGTTAATAAACAGAAACTCAACTAATTCAAATAAGGAAAGGAGAGGAATCTTCTACCTATAACCTGTGTTCTGGTAAAGTTTTCTGAATAAAGAATGAACAAGCTGTGTTTGCAGGTGGCCTGTAGGTTTTCTTACAGAAAAGGTGGCAGCGTTAAAAAGAGAAAAAGAGGAGAGTCAATAAAGACACTGACCTGATCCATTTGTAGTCATGGGCAGGAGGGTTGGCTTTGGCTGTGCAGCTGATTTTCACATTTGTTTGACCCACATACCAGATTTGATCAATCCCTTGTAGGGATATATTAGGTGCAACTGTAAACAAACAAGCAACAAATGATTAGATTAAAAATTTGCCTTAGTATAAAAAAAAAACAAATACATGTTTTACACCTCTTTCCATTTTCTTTAACCTCCTACAAAAATCTTTTTGGTTATGATGATAATTGTATTTAATTAAATTTTATGTCTAACAATAAGAAACTAAAACTTCTTTGTCAAGTGAAAAACAGCTTTGGCAGTGGAACAAAGCATGTATTATGCACAGAACAGCCATGACCTAAGAACTGACAGGAACACTGTACAGCATCTGCTGTAGCACAAACAGATGAAGATCTGATGATGGAAAGTTAGAAAACAGCAGACTCAGTCAGTAGATCATCACTGCCTCATAAACCTCCCTGCACCATCACCTGTAATACATAATTGAAGCCCTGCACATGCCGCTGTAATAATACAAGGCAAACAGTGACACAGACATCCAGTCTTTCCTTTTGATTTCTCTGGAGAACAAATGAAGAACCGTGCATTACAGGAATAGCTGTCACTACTGGAGCCTCTGCTGAACTTTCTTCACAGCTCACAAATGTGCTTCTTTTGCACTTAAAATCCCTTGCCTCTGCACTTGACATGATTTATTGAACTAGAGAGCCTCTTTCTTCCTGCATTAACCTTGCTTTCCTCGTGTCTCCATCCTCTGCTACTTGTGTTGCTGTTAAGGCTTGATCAATATTTAATAAAACACCTTCATTAGTCTGCACTCAGGCAGAGCAAATAGACTGTTAGTTAAGGAAGCATGGTACACCTTAGTGACCCTGACTTTAATTCAGTGAAACTACAGCAAATTGATACTTTAAGTGATGCATTCTCCCTTAAAAAGGGGCCTTTATATCATTAAGCTGTCACTGCTGTCAAGATTTTAAGCAGTTCCAGTTTGAAAGTTTAAATCTTTAATTTTCCATTATAGACATCTGTTATTTCAAATGATCTGCTGGAGATCATTCATGCTCATTTTATTCCCATATAACTACACAAAGTGTCTCCATCTTAGTAAATAGTTTCTTAAAAAATGTAAACAACAAAAATTCATTAAATACAGCATAAGTGCGGTACATACCATAATTGTTACAGAGTTGTTACATTTAAAATATAGGCTGGAATAAGGCCTGTTTAGGTTCATCTGCACTTCAGTTTTGATTAGTGTGTCAGTCAGAATTTACTGAATAGAGACCTTCTTAGTTTTTATTGTTTTTAGGTTGGCAAAGTAGGAAAAGTTACATTTGTTTTGCAGTATACTATAAATAGCAGCATTTATTGCAAAAATGAAATACATTTTCAAAGACTGATAAAAAAAATGAAAGAAATAGTTGAAGCTAAATTGTCAGAGACAGTTGGTGAAACAATAAAATTATGAAGAGAGAAAAGTATCAAATCTGTGAAGCAAAATACACAAGTTTATGATCAGTATGGATTACACAACCTATTTACTCTGTGTTTTGAACAGGGAAATCCTGAAACGTTGATTTTTCAACATGTAAAGTTTATATTTCGTTTTTGAACAATTATACATGATTCAATAGCCAAATAGATGCAGAACATTATCAAAGTAAAAGAAAAAATGTCTGTAATTCATATGTCGACAGTCAATTATATATATAAAAACAAAAAAAAATCTCTGTTGTAATTATATGAGAGAGTTGTGTTGATTTAGTACTTACATTGAACATTTAACTTGTAGGGTATGCGGAATTCTGTTTGCAGAGTTGGGTGGCGCACCACACAGGTGAGCGTCTTTCCTTGAGCGTAACTCTGAGGTTTCCACATGTAGTTAACTCGAACTGTAGTGGTACCATTCAGATCCTCCTGCTTTTGCCCGTCAGATCTACCATACAGCTCAGCCTCCCAGAAAACCTCAGCGGCAGGACGGCCACGCTCTGCTATGCAAGTAGCCACCAGCGCCTCATCCCCACCATCCAGAAGAGCTGCAGGACCTGCAGATACGTACACCTTGGGCTCCACTGTTTACAAGAGAAAAAAAAATGGATTGGAAACAACATCTTAAAACAATTATTGATTGTTTTGTATGCATGCATGAATAAGTAATGTCCAGTGGCCTCACTATACTTAACTGCAAAAGAGGTAACATCGATTCTGCACTTTCAACAGAGCAGACATCGGAAGTTAATGTCATGCCCTGTATTTATTTTTTTTGTTATTCAGAATGAGAAACAACTTTAGTTGTCAATTTAGTTTGCACAAACAAGGAACCCGACTATGGTTTTCCATCATCGATATTGTAATCAACAGTACAGACAACCACACTAGGGCTGAATGATTTTGCCGAAAAATCAAAATTGCAATTATTTTAGACAGTTATTGCTATTTTATTTTAATTTTCCTATGCACTAGCCACAAGCAAGTCAATGTTTTACTCCGGGGTTTCAGTTGTTTCATTCCCTTGAAAGCTTGCTTGTGCAGAGTACATTGTTGCATGATTTCACTGTAACCTTTGCTTGGAAAAGTGCTTATTTCTACTTGCATACATGGATCTGCAAGCTAGCTGAAAATGTTTATTTCTTTTTATGGAAGCAAACCCACAATAAACACATTACTGCCACTGCAATTAAAAAATTAGTCTCTTAGTCTTGTCAAATGTAACGTAACCAAAATTGAGGGCCTCTGCGATTTGAAAATTACATTTTCTAAAATTGCGATTATATTGCAAATGCAATTAATTGCCCAGCCCTAAACCACACTATATAAAAGTGCGCTTAAAGAGGGAAAATACGACTATATAAAAGTAGTATGTACTAGTAAGCGTTTATATTTGGGGGATTTTCTGAGCAGTCCTGCTGCATCCTGTCTTTATGCAGCTATGTTGGACGCCTGGATGACATTGAAGGTGACGTCATCTGCAAACTTCAGGGGCTTTAAAGATGGGTCCAATAAGGGGCAGCCATTTGTGTCCAAAAGTTACTAGTTTATTCCAGTGAGTCATCAGAATCACACAAAACAACAAACCACTAACTATCACCACCGACCGTCAGGAAAGGTAAAGAAAAAGTAGGTACAGTAAGAGGACTGTACATAGGAACAAAGGAGAACACTCACTGGTCGGGAACACAAGAAAACAACCAGCATGATTAAAACTGGTTCATTTCTTCGGCTTTGTACTGCAGTGCACCATCCCCACTTTCTCTGCTAGCTAAAACCAAATCAAACAACAAACAAGTTGTTGATCAGCATGTAAAGCTTTAGAAATGGAGCTCAAACTACAATCTCTCATTCTTGTCAGCAAAAAAAAGATGGCCAACAAGAAATGAACAAATCTAGAGGTACCCCCCTGTTTCCAAAAATAACAAGCCATCTCATGTACCCCTAGGAGGGGCGGGGACGCCAATCTCACAGCTCCAACTCACATTCTTTCCTCACTTCTCTCTGCCCCTCCTTGCAGCCCTATGACCTTTAAAACAGTAGCTGCTCTATAGTAGCAGCTGAAACATCAGAATAACTAAATCAGACAGACATGTTAATTTGGAGTCGAATTCAGAAAAGGAAGGGAACTCTCTGAATGTGTGGAAAAGGGTTGGGAGTGAGAGGGTAACAATTTCCCTTCAGCAAACTGGCTGCATTGGCCCTTTTTGTTTCACTGACACACACACCCTGATGGTTTGATACTGATGTGAAAGATTCTTGAGGGGAATTGAGGGATAAATGTTTTTGGAAGCAAAATAAAATGAAAAGTTTTATCTAAAAAAACCCACCATGACTGTGATGGTTACTGTATAGCAATAACACGAGCACATTGCGACATTCTGACTCATATTATATTTGGGGAAACCCAGAATCTTTTTAACAGGCCAAATGCAGATCTGAAACTACTTTATTGCAATCAAGCCATGACACTTATCTCATGTCAAACCAACTGAAAAACTCAATTTAAAGACTTATTAAGCCAGTCATTAACCAGCTAAATTAGAGAGCTGTGTTACTAAAATAGGAGACTTATAATTTAATTTGTCGAGCTTCCATGCTTTACAAAAATGCAGCAGTAGTTTCTTATCTGTAAAATGCACTTTGTAAACCTAATTGCATCCCTGTTTTTTAAAGGTAACTCACTTGCTTGGTAGATTTCCATTGACCCACCAGCAGTTAAACACAAAGGCTTATTGTAGCTTATTCACTTAGGGTAATATTTTTCTTCCTTCTGCTGACATGAGAGGGTTTTTACCTCGAGCGGAGTAGCACAGCGCCTACTAAACTGATGCCTAAATATTATGTCCTTTCCTGTTGTTGTTGAAAAAGAAGAAAAGAAAACTCAGGCCAGAAAGCTTATGCGTGGATAAATATTTTGGTTTCTCTCTCCTGATATTGTTCATATTCAAGATGTTTGTATCAAGAGTGTGACTTCTGAAATTACGCCAACATCCACTGCACCTGTTAATCATTACAAAGTGTGCCGTGACTTTAGTACATTACTCAAGGGCTTGACTGTTCAATGTTTTTACTGTAGCTAATTTAAAAGGAATGGAAATGCAGTCGTGTGCTTTTCAAGATCCTCAAAATATAAACAGGAATCAAACAAGGAATCTAGGGATAAAAAAAGTAACCAGTTGAAAAGGACGTAAGTATAACACATATGGAATAAATCTCAAATCAAAGGCTACGTTAGAGGTCAAGGTTTATAAAAGTAATTCTTTTTTGTTCATAATTGTACTCCCTGCAGGTTTGTAAGCGAACTGCAGGCTGTCCAGGACAACAGGAACGGCAACTTTAAAGTACATCTAAGACGTATCTGCTGGCGTGCACAGCCTGCTGTTCGCTTACAGGAAGAATTGTTCCACACAGGATGCGCTCTTCTTATAACTGCACATTCGATCTGACTCATCTGTGGATTTTCAGCTTTCAACACTGTCCTTCTGGACATGAAAGGACTGAAAGCCCATAATATGGGTTTATATGCTCCTGGATCAGAAACTAGAAACTTACCCACCAACAGGCCCCAGGTGGTTGGGACAAAGAAAGTCACGTCGACCCTACTGATCCTACACAATGGTGTGCCACAGGGTTGTGTTCTCAGTCCTGCCCTCTTCACTCAAGAATGTTCTGCTAATCACTAAGCAAACATGGCCTGAGCATCATTTGCATTAGTGTGACAGTGTGGTACGGAGCTGCATGGCACAGAACAGGAGGGACCGGAGGTGAGGACAGCATAAAGGATTGTGGGAGCATAAAGGATTGTGGGATGCCATTAGATGTGGATTTGGTTTGTGTTAGACAAGAACAGAGTTCCCTTCCTGGGGGATGCATTGTTTTTGCCAATTCCATTTTGAAATTGATACAGGAACATTAAAAATAATGGTCTGTTGAGCGATTCTCAACATGATCTCTGAAGCTCTTCCAGTGTTACCAGGGCCTTATTTGTTGCCGCTCAGATTAATACTACCTCCTCTCTTGGAAGCTGTGCAGCTTGTGTCGCACTTTCTGTTTTTAGATTAAGTATTATACAGTGGGGCTGCAAAGTGCTGCATTTGTAGCATGATTGCAGGTATGCCTTTACTTCATGTAACATTGCAGCAAGAAGGTTCTAGGTTTGAATGGAGTGTCTTTTGCATGGAGTGTGCATGTTGTTCTCCAGGTAATCTGGTTTCCTTTCACAGTCAAGAAATATGACTGCTAGATTGATTGGTGTCTCTAGGAAAAATTTTGTGCATGGCTGTATGTCTTAGTGTTGCCCTGCTATAAACTGGTGGTTCAGGGTGTACTGCTAGGGATAGGCACTAGCCCGCGGTCATCAGCAGTAGAAAAAATGGATTGAACAGTGCTCTATTAGATTTTTAAAGCTTGTGATATGGTGTGGAATAATAACCCTAAATATCGGATGTTTTACTTGGGCTTCATTGTAATATTTGTTTACCAATGGTCTGAATAAGTTCTGAGGTTTTCATAGAACAGCTGGATTTAAAATGAGAGTTAAAACATACAGGTTCCCCTCTATTTAACAGTTAGGTGAATTCTGAAAGGGATTGGTTGTTTTGGTTTTAGGCTATCACATCAAACTTTTTAATTTAACTATTGGAAACAATTTTAAAAACCAAAACATAAATAATTCTTTAAGGCACTGAATTATTTATATATTTTTTTAACTGGCATTGATCATAATTTGGTTAGTGCCATTTGCTGCAGTGGAATTGTGAGCTCCATTATGATAACAAAGAGTAATTTGAAATATAGGTAGCAATACACAAACAAAAAAATGTATATAAAATAGAATATGGGAATGGCAACCAGCTGACTTTAGTCTTTGCACTGTGATGCTCCTTGTCTACGAAAACTACCCATTAGGGTAACCTAATTCCCACATGGCGCATATCAGACACCAAAGGACACATGCTTCCTCTGTAATCACATCCTAATTACATCTAAATTGTAAATAAGGCGTGGGTTTACATATGGGTGTGCATGTTTCTCCTATGAGCCAAAAAGTGCCTGAGAAACTGCTTGGAGAAGACAGCAAGGTGTAACAGAGCTCTGCCAGGTTCCAGACATTGTGGCTTTTGCAATACTTAATGTAGCACTCATTAGACATCACAGTCTTCTGTCTCTGTAGGAGGACAAAAAGCTGCACTAAATAGCACAATATCTTATGGTCAACATTGAGTCATATTTAGAGCTTAAGACATAAGCTAAAAGCAGAGAAAGGTCATCAACTTCTTTAAAAATATATTTTATGTGTAAATATGTTTGTATTGCAAACCCTGTTTGCAAGACAGGGTTTTACTCTTTTTTAAACAGTCATTTAATATTTCATGGGCTTAAGTATGGTGTGCTCACTGATCAGAACAATTATGGATTTATACATTTCTGACCTAGCTTTCATTTGTCACTCTAAAAATCAAAGATTATGGTCACAAATTGATTTCTCTAGCTAGATAGCACTTGATAAACTGAGAATGATTTTAAAAAAACCTTTAAGGTAGGACGATAAAAAGCACAAAAAGAGCCAGTAGTTGTTTTGCTTCATCCCAGATCTACATTTTCATTCAACTTGGTTAAATCTAACTGAATGTTATGAGACTTATTTTGCATCACACCCTGCAATTAACTTGTTTCTGTGTCTGATTCAAATTCAGCCTGAAGTTCTTTCATTTTGTTTAAAGGAAACAGATGAGAGACACCGTCATATTTAAAATCGTGTTTTGAAACAGCAGTGACTGCTTTTGGAAGATTAAAACTTAAAATAACTGAGGTCAAGCCAGAGGAGATTCTTCTTAGTTATAGAATCCAACATAAATTTCAAAAGAAATGTCATCTTTTCCCAGTAGTAGTTTAAATGTTAGGCAGCATTTGGGAGCGGTTTATTTTATCAGAGCTAGCAGTTAGTGGTCTGTTTTGTTTTGTTTTAACACAAGAAACAGTGAACTGCATTGAAAATTTTTAAATCAAATAAAAATAAAAGAAAAACTCAAAGGACCCTTTGATTATACATTACCTGAAACATTTACAAAGGTTGACGCTTGTGTGTTGCCCAAAGGAAAAGTCGTCACTTTGCAGGTATAGGTTCCAATATCGGACAAACCAACACCTTCGATGGTAATGGTGGCATCTCGTATGGAAGGGGAAACGAATGCGATGCGTTTGCCATATTCCTTAGCATATGAAGTGCCATAGTCTGGATTGTAAACTGCCAGGGTAACGGGGCCTGAAGGTGAACGACGTTCCCAGGAGATCTGTGTGAGGCTGAGGTTGGATCCTGCTTCTATTAGGCAGCTGAGAGTGATGTTCTTGCCAAGCACTGCATTCACTTTGTCAGGAACAACCACTTTGTTACTGCTTACACCTGCTGGATAAAACAGGACAAAAAAGAGGTTGAGATGTTATTAGGAAAGCAGCAAATTAACAGGAAAACTATCACTCAAAATTTGTTCATGAAGTGGAAAGATTATGGTCTTCAATTAATGAATGTAAACCAGAGGTAAGGCATAGATAAAGATTATCAGACAAGAAGGACTTTGTAAAAGTGAGATGTATGATCAATAGATTGGATTAAAATTTACAGGCAGCCAATCAAGATCAGATCTTGTATTATTCTATATTAAAATGGGTAAACAAAAAAAGCAAACAATATCTTTACTTGTACAGATAGAAGCACACCAAATCTTTCCACAACAAATCATGTATGCCAAAGATTTTAGTTTTATTTCCTTCCGTTGGTGAAAGTAGCTTCTGTGTTTAATGCATATTTTTGTTTCCTAATGTAAGAAGAAGCAGACTTCCTGTGCGTGACTGCGGGTTCTGCTTTGCCTCCATAGCGGCACACTTTCACCACAGGACACTCAGACTGCTCCTCTAGCTAATTATTAGAGCACCTTCCAAACTAGCGTATACAACTTTCTGGAAGGAGATGAAACAAAAGAACTAATTGATGTATTTTATTCCTGTTTCTTTACGAGGCCACTAATTTGACTCAGGGGCTACCTCATAACTTTTGTTGTCTTTTTTTAGACATATAAAACATGCTTTGAACATTAAAGGACAGACAGAAAAGGAGAATGCTCCAACAAATTTAGTCACAGATAGATTATCAGTATAAAAGTGATGCTTTCAAAATCTGCTGTTATACTATTTCTAGAGTTTAAAGTTGCTTTTGTGCGATTACAATGAAAATGCTGCTACGCCTGGAGTTACATCTGCCTGGATGTAGAGTAAAATAAGAGCACTGGTTGCTCTTTACCTGTTGCTATGCACTACCAGTCAGATGCCTAAAAGTACAAGTATACTAAATGTCTGCCTGACTTAGACAGAAAGATTTGACCGGAAAATTATACTACTTGTAAAAAGCAGCCATAGAATATAACTTAAAGTGTCATCCATCATACTTACTAAGATAACACTGCCCTGAAGCTACAGCTGGCAAGCTGGTAGGGGTAACTCTATATAATCCAAACAGCAAAAAACATTCTGCTGAACAGGCATTTCAGAGCCACAACTCAGTTCACTTCAGGTATACTTTTTGCAAGTTTCTTGCAAGCCTTGGAGAGAGATGGTGTACATTCCCACATGCTGCTATTTATCCCAGGTTCCTCAAAAAATAACCATACACATTTACTTCTAAGGGTGGTTTTAAGAGACTTTAAGAGATGTAACTTTCAGTTCCAAATTCCAAGTTTCAAACTGTGAGACACAAAAATTTATATGCTACCAGACCAGGTTAACAGTTAGTATCAGGTAATATTTTCTGGAGGAAGATGAAACAAAAGAGGCCATTTGTGTTTTTTATATATTTTTTATTCCAGCTTAATAAATGCAACATATTTTTTTGCTATTTGTACTTTAAACAAAATAGCAACCGGAACTACACAAGGCAGCCATATTGGTTTTAGGGATGGGCTTTAAGAAAATTATTGGAGTTATTGAAATGCAACTTGTGTTAATTTCCCATCAGCTTAGAAGTTTAAACTTCTGACCAAAAAAAAAAAGAAATGCGAAAACTCTGATTAATACACCCATATCTAAGCAGTACAGCAGAGCCCACACTAACAGACTATGATGATGAGTCTATGAGAGATGTACAACACAACCATGCACACACACCTAAGGACCAATTAGATGGACCCAAATCCTTATATGTTTTTGGACCCCATCAACATGTTTGAACATGTAAATGCCAAGTGAAAAACTCCAACCCAAATTCCAACCACGGACTTAACTGAGTCATGGTGATTTAATACAAACTGCACTCACTGGATGATCAAACTGCATCCACAACAATTTAAAAATGATCAAATCACAGAATAAACTGGTTTGTAACACAGTACTAATGTTTACTACAAAGGCTTGCATTTTGTGCTAATACAACCCATCAGACAGACTTGAACGTAAAAATGCATTTAGGGTAGGAGTTAAGAGGTTCATCCAAAGTGATGAAAAGTGAAACGTCATTTAAGGTATTTGCAGGAAGTGTAGTTTTGTGTTTACTTAAAGGCCAACATATCTTCACCTAAGCTCTAGTTCAGGTGAATCCGGTGATCAGTTTACAGACCCTCTGGTCTGATTCTATATGTTTTGAAGAAATGGGACTGGAGCATGTCAAGTCAGTGTCCAAGCGGTGTCTTTTAGCCTTAAGGCGTTGTCTATCAACATTATGTCAAATTTGTGATGAGCTGTAAACCAGAGCACATCCAACGTTTTAGCCAACTTAAATAGAAGGTGGATGTGTAGCTGGTAAAGTCAGATTTCAAATTCTAAAGTAAAATGTTAAATTAACTTTAATTAAGAGAGAAAACAAATTCCAACTGGATTCAGGTGCTCCTTTCATGCTCCTAATAAAAACCTTTTGAGAGTCAGTTATGTCTATTGGTGGGTAATTAAGCAAATAAAAGAGATTGAAACTTTTCAATGTATGTGGGGTTTTAACTCAGCACTTCTCTTTTTTGAAAGCTATTTTGACAATTCTAAAAACCATACTATGTTACTAGTTTACACCATCAGTAATCTACATCATTGCTAAGAGATGGGCTAAATGGTTGTAACAGAAGGAACAAACACATCCAGCTCAGCGGTGCTATATGCTGCATCTTGGAAAACTAACCTGAAATAAATCCTAAATTACAGGTTAAGGTTGCTGCCAGGATAAAAAAAGCCATCTTAGTATGTTTTCTTTCCACTTTTTGTGAGAATGACTCATTGATTTAAACACATGCTTATTTTTTTTAAGAGGCAGTACAATCATTCATAACACTGCACCATACCGAGCAGCACAGCAGACACATTAAACCTTAGAAATAAATGTTTTATCAAGAAAAAAAAAACTAAAATATTGCTATAAGATGATTTAATGAAAGAAAATCTGTGGATTAAGAATGAACTATATCTTTGTTTGCCGTCTAAAATCTGTATGAAGTAAAACTTATAAAAGTGGTCCACTGGTGGGTATTTCAAGTCTTTGGCATGAATATGAGTGGTAAACCACAGCAATGCTATCAGGGTTTGTGAGGAATAGAGCAGAGAAGGCTGACGTTCCCGGAGCTCCGTTTGGTGCCCTGTAATTTTAGTGATTACGCTCACACTCACACATAAATGGAGTATTTCTCTCCCCCAAAATAAAAAAGTAAGTGTGTGACCATCTGTCCAAAAGTATGACTGAATAGATGCTTCAACATGAGGAGTGTTTTGTTGGGAAGTTTCAAACTTCTTTCCTATTGAGTTTTATTCTTCCTGGGTATCTACATGTAAAAAATAAATGTAGCCTTTATTTGACTATGCATACACAACTGTGTACAACTTAATTTTACTAAGAATGTTAACACAAAATAACCCAGTGATAACGCTTCACACGTCCTGTGAAGTGGAAGAAAGCATGATTTAACTTGAAAGTACCATGTGTATTTTATTTATCCCAATTTAGTCTAATATCTGAATAAAATTTAATGCACTCAGTTAACCTTAAAAGGGACATTATTAGTATGTATAGTTCAGCTGTAGTGACTTTAATCTCAGAATAAATACAGCTGTTCCAAGACCATTAGTCATTAAAAAGCATAATGAAGATCTTCGTCCTCGGGTCAATGTGTTATGTTCAAGGAACAAGTCAGGGGTAAAGTTAGAGTAACAGACTACTAAACCAGATCTCACACCAGGAATGCACCAATACTAATATCAGACCTGATATCACATGCCTGTACTTTTTGTATCTGAAAATGTCCTCCAATACGTAAGGGCTGGATACTAGTATTGTTTTCCCTCTAACAGAGAGTAGAAGTTTGAGCTCAAATACTCCTGCCAAGTAAGTGGCATCATAACGCATAATAAAATGAAGTCAAGCCACAAGAAGGAGCAGTGGGAGCAGTGATGGCATGTAACAGCTATAGCAGTAGCGTAACCCCTAATTTTACATAGCGTCCAATCTGCTCCACTCCACCCAGCTGCAAACTGTGCAGCAAATATGCAATAATAATAATTAATAAGAGCATTTACAGTGTCTCCACATGGTGGTGAGGGGACGGCGTGCTGGCAAAATTTCATTTTAGGGCCGCACCCAATATTTAAGTGAAAGATTGATCTATTGTATAATTTCTCCAATGATCTGAGAAGGGTTACTTTAAGTAAATAAATATTTCAAAATGTGTATTTATATACCAACCATTTAATGGAAAAAATTGTCAATTTTTTTATAGTTAGAAATTTGTCTTAATTACTGCTGTTCATAGGTTATTCCTAGGCAAATCGCATGTTTAAGAGTCTGTGTACCATTAATCTAGGAAATGATCCGATTACCAAATTAGTTGACAATTATTTCAATAATGGACTGATCATGAATAATCAAATGAATTGCTTCAGCCTAATTGATTTTAATTCTACTTTTGCCGGACACCGCAGTAAGACCACAGTAAATATTTAAAAATCAACACACTACAATAGGAAACTGGAGTTAACATAAGACTGCTGTATTTGCTGTAAAAAAAAATGTATATATATACAATTTGAAATGCCTACATGTTATGAATGCTGGCGTACCATAAAGAATAAATTATAAACAGTTTAGTTTGTTCCTTCAACTCGTTGCCCATAGGAAGACGTTACTTGCATTACAAAACCGAATATCTTCAAGGCAACTCCAAATGATGCAAAACTAATATGGATGAGTAGAACATAATAATATAATATAAACATAATAACGTAAAATCAAGGGGCCAATGTAAAAAAAAACAACAAAAAAAACGGTGTTCCCCTTTAAGTTTAGGACTAAGGTGTAAATTGAGTTTAAGTTAGGCTTAGGGTTAGGTAGGTATCTATTGCTAATGGTAAGGCTTAGGGTCAGGGTTAGGCTATAGAAATTAGAGGGAAGTCTATGCAAGTCTATATGCAAGTGGTGTGGCAGTATTTTTAAGTAAACAAAGGTGACAGAAGAAGCAGCAACTGCTTGTTTACAGGGAGGCTTAGCTTAGCATTAGCTCAGCATTCAAAGTGATGTGTAAGCAGAGCTCCACTGCTCTGAAAACTTCAAACACACATTTTAAAGTAGACTCATTCTAGATAAAGGGTGACTGGAGATCGTGTTCAGCAAAGTTGTCCAGAGGAGTTAAAAAGACTTTGTATGAACTGTTCCAGATTTAGTTTAAAAGTCAATCTCTGTCTGCCAAGCATATTGGAGAATACAATCAAAACTCTTCATTATAGCCAATCTTTTATGTGGTATTTGGATAGGTCCTCTGTATAGGAGAGTACTAAAATGTGAATACTTGTCAATACTGAGGGCTGAATAAACATGCACATCTCACTTACCAGACTTTTATTTGTAAAAAGTTTAAAAAATTACTTTATATTTCTTTTCCACATAAAGTTTCAATACTTTTGATTCTATAATCACAATAAAATACCTTAAGGCTTGTGGTTGTTATGTGACAAAATGTGCGAGGTATGAGCACTTCAGCAAGGGACTGTATATTAAGGCTGTTAACACATTTCCCTAAGAGAAATAAACCAGTCTCGCCTTATTTGTCATCTACTTGAAAAGACATTTGGAAAAGTCACTTTGGATTATAACTTTTCACCACCATAGTTTAGACACTTATAAACGTCTATTCCCTAAATTTGATTCATGAACCTGTCTAAAAAAAAAAAAAGGGTCTGGTGTTGCTATAATCTGTTTTCCAGTGCATGTGTTGCCCTGTTTGCATTGCTTCTGTCACAGTCACCAGGGTGCAATGCTGTGGGGGAGTGTTGGGGGTCAGAGCCATGATTCTCCTGCTTTTCTATCTCACAGTCATCTGAACTGATACAACTGTTTACTGTCACACTATTTGTCCAACTTTGTTATTGTAGTCGAAAAAAATAGCAAAGCTTTGCAACAATGCAAACAGCTGTACAGTCATATAAAGATTTACAATACATCTATAACTGGACCATGGATGAAGATGGACAGACAGATGAAAGAGATTTAATGATGTAGGTTGGTCGAGTGGTAAACTGTCATACTTGGCATGCGTGACATTGCATTGATGCCTGCAGACACGTGTCTTACACCAGACTTCTCCTTACGTGCCGTAGATAGTGCCTGACATGCTGCTCCAACTGCTACTGAACGATGTGGCTTGTTTCAGTTTGTCAGCTTTCAAGCCTTTCCAACCATAAGAAGAAACTAGACTCCATCCATACTATGTGCTGTTTGTTTTACAGTAAAGCATTGGGAAATAACGAGACCAAGGAAGGGACTCCACCCTTTACCATTAGGTGGAGCGGGAGACAGATGGCCTCTGCATGGGATACCTTCAGCCAGGAGGAGGAGGAGGGGGGGACTTGGCTTTGCTCGCTGCAACAACACAGTTGGGCCTCATAAACTAGAACGCTGTGACATATTATCTAAAATACTGCAGGCAAATGAAATATAAGGAGCACGCTAAACAAAGCTGTCATTTAGTTTAATCAAAGGAATAGGCATATCATGGAGGTATAGTTCACAATGACCAATAGTTGTATTACTAGTAATCCATGTGAGTATGTAAGCACAAAGAAATCT
Organism: Cyprinodon variegatus; assembly: GCF_000732505.1. Classification (NCBI taxonomy): domain Eukaryota; kingdom Metazoa; phylum Chordata; class Actinopteri; order Cyprinodontiformes; family Cyprinodontidae; genus Cyprinodon; species Cyprinodon variegatus. Next base: position 261,860 of record NW_015151335.1, read on the forward strand.
GTCTTCAAGGAAAAGCAGAAAAAAAATGGTCTTGATAGTTGTCACGACACAACACAATTGATGTTGGGTCTGAAAGGAAAGAAGAGCCCAAACCTAAAAAATCATGACTAATAAGAAATTGGCTGCACTTTTATCCTCTCCTCAATGAGAAACCCGAGGAAAGAATGAACTCATGGGCAGGAAATGCTTGCTCTTTGAAGAAAATACTTCATATTTGTTTCTTTCCCTTCTGACATCACTAATTGCGACAAGCTGCTCGACAGACACAAGGGTAAATCAAAACCTTCCTTTTTGCCTGGCAACTGGCTCAAACATTCCACACCAACCACTTGATGAGCCAAAAAATCTCCACCTACCAGGACCTGACCCAGCTTCGGCCCTGACCTCCCCAGGAGAAGTTGACTCCTGGCCTAAGATCCTCCCAATAAAGCCCCGCGGAGCATGTCAGGACCTCAAGAGACGCCAGAGGGATTCACGGTCAGAGACACTCACAAGCAGTTAAGAAAACACACAATATGTCATGTTCATGTAGACAAACTCCATGCATAGATTGACTGTTCATGTCAAACTCATGTTCATGTCAAACAGCACTCATAAGGGACTGATCTAAAGACCTCACAAGAGAAGAATGCAGACATAAGATCTGTGCAGGAGGGAGTGTGGTTTTAGGACCAAAGTGAGAGGAAACTGAGTTCAGTAAAGAATGGATAAGAACAAAAAGCAAAAAACTAGGTCAAGTATGGACAAAGTACGGAAACAAAGTGACAGAACGACACTCCTGTGACACGTTCTATGCAAGGACAAAAAAAATGCAGTTGGCTGAACAGGTCATTCCTACATATCTAAAGAAATACATTCAATATGGTAGAGAGCCTCAACATTTTGGGAAAGCCGAGATCAAAATCTTCTATTTCTGCAACCTATTGTAATGCTAAATGGCACAAGTTGTTTACAGGATGAATTAAGCAAGCATATTTGGAAAACATTTTTTTTATATATGTTGTACATTTTCTCTGATGGCTTTATAATGTGAAACAACTTTTTCAAAAGTTAGGTCTAAAACAACTACTGGTTTTAATGCATCAAATAATGGGGAAGGAACCCATGGTTATTTCCCAGGAGGGATGTTACGAGGACACACAATGAACCTTCACTGTTTCTAAAAAATGTCACAAAAAATGTGAGCTTCAATTGATCAGGTTTTGTGGCAGATTTCAGGTTTTGTAGCGTTTCAGCTTAATTTGATCAAACAACACAGGTACTGATCCTTACAACGTTCCGTTGTGTCTCAAATGTGACGTTTTTTTCATTATACAATCTAAAAAAATATCCTCTTTGCTCGACTTTAGTTATTTATCTGATCATGTAAAGATCCTCATCAAGCTCTTCTCACCTTAAAGGGTTTGAATTTTCAGGGGACTAACTCCACTGAGATGCACTGATTAGTCATCCTGGGATACGAATCAGAGTCCTCACAAGGTAAAATAGTAAATTAATTTTTTCACCATTTTCAGTGTGTGAATCTATTAAGAAAAAAAAACTTTTTTTTGTACTCACTTGAGTCTATTAAGTATAGATACCGACAGAATATACCGAAACATAAACTTGATACATCAACAGGGTATCTAGCTAAGAATTTTAAAAATCTTGGATTCAAAAGTAATGCTTCTGACAAAAAAAAACTGTAGCACTTCTTTATCTTAGAGGTGTTATGATGTGTAGGAAAGAAATCAGAGTCAGCAGGTAGTAAATCAAACAATACCAGAAATCAGTATCTAATTTTCAGACCAAGTTTCTAATGGGTTCCTACCATTGATTTTCCAAAACCATTGCTACAGTATCTTGACTGAGCAATTGTACCAAAGACAACAAATCACTGAGGTCTGTAAGAAAGAGTAAAGCCAATAATCTACAGCAGGGATGCAACAATCGACCAGCCCTAATTTCATACATTTTTGTGTGATCAGCAAAAATCGGAATCAGCAGGTAAAGTTTTTTAAAGATCGGTGATCATTCAGAAACCTGCGATTAGCTCATGTATAATCATTGTGAAAGAGAAAAAGTATAAAATCCCCTTACATTTAAAGCATTCATGCTATTTGCATGTATTGGGATTTGGGGAAAACATTTATCATCACTGACATATCAATTCTGGCTTTGTTTTTTTTTTTACTTAAGATTTGAAAAAAATTCTAAATTTGGTAAAAACCGAAATTTTAAAGCATTAAATTTGGCAGAGTTTGTTGTTACTTTTTGCCTTCAGACTGAAGTTGGCAAACATGACACAATGACTAACACAATCTTCAGAGAACTCCATTCTTTAAAAGCCTATAATACTGTCTTAATCACTCAGAAACAGGATAGGCCAAGTGGCAAATTGGATGTTTTATAGCATGCCTTTATTGTAAGAAATATTTGTGCAGGGCGAAGAAAACATTAGTCTCTACACCAGCTCTTATCTACCCCCTTCCTTCCTTGCATTGTATTTTGTGAGGGTGTGAGGTTCTTTAGAGAGCTAATTGATGGTGGAGACAAACACAGGCTGACAGGCTTTTAAATAAGGGGCCGGCAGGCCTCTTTCACATGTCACTGTTCTCTTGAAAAGGTTTTGTCTATGCCCCCTGTAGTGATTTGGACTTAGGTACCCTTGTACTCTGATTCACATTTGATTAGAAGATTAGAGCTTAAAACCAATAGATCAGTTATGATGATATAGAAATTTTCACAGCGGCTAAAACGTCTGAGCCAAACTATAACTTTGCTCTGGCTGCTAGAGGGGACAATGTCTGCCACTGTGTACCAAAGGAACACAAACATCCCTTCAGCATCCCGTCTAAGAGTGTGGGATTTGTTATTGTTTGTTGTGGGGGGGTTAGGGTTTTAGTATGTGCACTGAGCAATATAGCTCTGGAGGTGGGTGGAAATGTTATTTTTCCATGCATGCATGATACAGAGGAACAATTTAGAAACGTCAGAGGTGGTAACCGAAATCACGGAAAGGAAAATATCTGTGCTATAAGGAAAGACTTTGCTCTTTTTCTAGACATATACCTGCCCTTCAAATGAAATAATAGAGATATGGTAGCTGCATTTAGGTCCTGTTGCTGTTCAGTTTAGTTTAAGGAGATGGTATTACTGTAATCATCTAATTTACTGAAATTAAGTTAAAAAACATAAAGAAGGTTTGCATCACATCCATAGTTCTTAACTGTTTCTGCTGACAGTAAGTTATGCTCTTGAAATCAGGCTCCCTCATTTCCAAACTTATATGCCATATACAGAGCACTTATTAGTTTGGCTGGCCAGGCTAGGGATTTGGCAGGGTTTTTGTCTCTTATTAATAGTTTTACAGCATACCATTTTCCTAACTAATCCAACATAACTATCATCAAGGCCATCTAACAAAACATTACAGCCATATATAGTAGATGTGCCTGGCTTATAGTTGAAGAAACATTTACATACACATTACCACATGATGGTTTTACACAAACAGGGCAAACAAAACAATGCGTATAAAAGAAACAAATTTTTTTTTGAATGTTCTAAAAAAAAAAACACACTGTACAAACAGGAAAAAGTTTTGCTAAATGTGTAATTTTGCAAATGGAACCTTTTTCCTCTTTTCTGTGGGAACTTACCCATAAGTTTTGAGATAGAGAATTCATTTCCTACAGTATATACAGACTACTAGAATGTTTTGGTAGCTTTTTTTACTTATGTCTAGTGGAATTGTTCAACGTTTCAAAAGTTTAAATCTATGGCAGAATAAGTATACAACACAATAAGAAAATGATTTGTTGGTAATCATATCCCAAATGTTTTGCATTTACCTTTAACAATTCAATAGATGTGCACACCAGACAAAGAACAACGTCTTACAGATGCTGAAGATGACAAAAATATTTTGGGGAATTAGATGATAAGCTCAAAAAGAGAGGATAAAGAGAATTTTGGCTTACCGCAATCGTTGTCCTTATTGCAATATTTCAAATTTCACAGCTGTGTGATTTTCTATAGTGTGCAGCCATACTACAGGTGAATCTACCTAATCCTAACCTCAGATTAATAAATAACTCAGTAGATATTATTTTGACTTTGAATTATTAATACAGTCAATTTGAACCCCTACAGTTGCATACTTGTTTTCAGAATAGAAATAGTCCTGTTAACACAATTTACCATTTTTTTTTTACTTCCCTATTCTAATTCCAAGTCGCCTGTTGGGATATATGTCTGTACATTTATACTTTTTTGTTGCTTGTAGATGAGTTTATGATAGCCTCTTAAAAGTTCAACAGTAATGATATTAAATTTAAAGGAAACAGAGCTCTGGTATAGGAAAAGTATTGGGATCTGCAGATATTCAGACTACAACAAATGATTATAGACAGGGAAGGAAGGGATTTGAACTAACAGGATGAGTTAGCATCTTAAATGATAGGCTTAGCCTAACAATGGGATTAGTAAGAACTAAGTTAAAACAAATTAAGCGTGAAAAATGTATAACACAAACACTGATATACTGATATCACAGCCAATTCCATTTTTAAGTCCATTAATTTGACTGAAGATAGGATGATAATGAGAATTGTATTGAAAATATAAGATGTGATCTTAAATTCTAAGGCAGCTTACCATATAATTAACAGAGCCTTAGTTACTATGCCTGTTAAAATCATTTCCCAAGACCAAAATGGTCTAATGACTATTAATGGTATGATCTTTCAGATTCCCCTTTATGTTCAATAAAAGATACATTTATCTAATCCCTTTTATCAAGTTTTCAATCTGTGTTGCCTCAAAGCGTTCACACAAGATACTGTAGTAAATGCATAAAACCAGCTGGGGGAATATAACAGCTTGAGCCATGAACCCTCCAGAATGGCACAGAAGCTAATAATAACAAACTTGTTCTATTTCGGGTATATTCACAACAGGACACTCGCATTTGCTTGCTTCACCTAGACCGAAAGCAGATTTCTTTTTCTCTTTGCTTTTGTTTGCCTTTAAGATGTACTTTTTGCAAGTGAACTATAGCTTGGGACAAAGTGATGAGTGTGACATCCATGATCCCATTGCTAAGAAATCACTAGGGTGAGACAAAGCAGACTAAAGCCCCATGTCACACCTTGATGATTTAGACAGAATACGCCTGACGTACGAAAAATCTGGCAAAAAAGCTGGCATACATTGGATAAGTTATGGGTACGTTTTGTATAAGTTATGAGCACACTGAAGTACGCTGAAACACGCTGGCACACGTTGACATTGGGCGAGTATGTCGAGAAATTTTGAGCATGCTGTGCCAGCGTGTGCTCTTACGTTTGGTATAAGTTACAGGTTAGCTATCTGATCGTTCACATATGTTAAGTGTAAGTTACTCATTAGTCATGGTGTTTAGCTTATCCAAAACCTAACTTGTCAAGAACTTATCTCCAACATTTATCAACCTATTTGATGTGTACCAGATGACCACCGAACGTGTTTCTAACTTACAGCTACTGTATAATGGCGTTTTGGCAGCGTTTGGGTATAAAAGGGGGTTCACTGGAGGAAACCGTTGGTTCTCCTCCAGACTTCTTCCCCATCGTAAGGTGAGCGAGAAGGTGAGAGCGATGGATCCTCCCTGCGTTCACAGCCACGGCCACAACCGACAAACTTCCAAGCAAACATGACGCTAATTCTGTTGCAAACCGTCTTTCTTTTTTTTCTTTTTATTTATTCTTTTTTTTTTTTTTTTTTGGCGGGCGGGTGGTAAGCAGCAGCTAGGTTAATACTGGGGTCCAAGAAATCTTTTTATGCAGGCACCTCCGGGCGATCCCTCCCCCCCCTAAGGACACTGGCTTGTGCGTCATTTTATGGGCATTCGCTGCCATTCGTTACGTATAAGTTAGGCTGTTGTTGGACATACACTCTGGACCCGTTATGAATACTCTATATGTATGCCCAAAATTGAAAAAAAAACATAGACAGTTCAGAGTACGCCAGCATTTTAGAAGATTCTGGGATGTTAGGCATACACTGGCTAAATTGTCAAGGTGTGACAGGGGCCCAAGAATAAAAAAAGATATATATACAGAAGAGCTATATGTGTATATATTTTATCTCTTTTTATTCTTTTTTTTTTTTATCTTTATTATATTGTATAGTTGGATGTGTGTATATATTATATAAAACTGTAACTGGAGCGTGTAACAAAAGTAATTTCACTCTGGGATTATTAAAGTATTTCTGATTCTGAAACTGTAGAAAACCACCAACAGAGTCCTGAGGTAGTTGTTTGATCTTTAGTGGGGTTTAATGTGTTCAGACCTGAGCAAAAAGGTCAGAATCAAGGGAAACAAACTCTGGTCTATATCAAGTCAATCAAGAGTGGTAGATGTCAATTCATCCTTAGCATCAAACACTGTTTCAATTACATATGCATGAATTTTCCTCAGAAAAGGTTCCCACTGAAAAAGAAGTTAAAACAAAGCACAATCATCTTTAAGGTCCACAGTGACCAAACACGGAATTCACTGCCCTCCTCTGGATCTAAAAACTCTACTTGTGCGTCATTTAGATTGGCGGATCTAAAATACCAAACATTGTTTCCCACATTACATAGAGACCCAGAATAGAATTTTAAGTGTTTTCCTTTGAACATAAGCTGCATGATTAGAATTTTGTTTTGTTTTCCATTTCTACCCCAAATAACGCCAATATATGGTAAATAAACACAATCATTACATGTATTAGATGCAAAAGTAATAGCAAATGAGGAAAAATAATCAGTCATACCTATATGTATTTAAACAACAAGAATTTTTTTCTTTTAGCTACAACTGGTTTAAGTATTGTTTTAATCTATCTATACTGAAGCAGCTGATGAGGACAAGGACAACACAAAACCAATGTATTTTCTCACTGAGATAATTGGCCGATGTCTACTGGTGAGTAATGAGTGGGACACATTCCTAAGATCGACCATCTAATACTGATGAAATGCAGAATGTTATCATAGTATTTTGAAGCTATAGAAGCAAACACATGGCTTTGATATGAATAAAATGTCCTGGAAGTCTGCATCAGCAGATGTCCCTTTTCTTAATTAACCAGATCAGTATCTAAGGCAAAAATCCTGATTGCAAATACCAATCAAACATAGTCAGGCTCGGTTCCTATGCTGTTCTAATCAGGGGGGTTTGGCTGCTGGTTCATTCTTTTGAATGAAAAATATAAAATAGTGCAGAACAGTTGTTAACATTAAGGCTGATTAAGGTAAATGTGATAAATGAATGCTCTTTGCACTGTTGCTCTCACCAGGATGGGTTTAATTTCAGGTGTTCCCCACTGTGCAATCTAAGAAAAACTTAGTGCTACACACACGGTATGTTTCTGTGCATTCTGTGAGTGGGACATTTCCTTTCTACCCCTAGAAGTACAATAATGAACTGCCAAATAGAGTACAAATAACACTTTTGCATACTAGAAACAACAGAAAGAACAAAATAATCATTTCAATTTATAAAAATATTCTGAGTACAAGACAAGGGTTGCAGAAGGTACCAATAACCTTGACATAAAAAAAAAAGAAAGAAAGAAATTAAATTAAACTAGAATCAGCCAAGAAACTGCTATCTGTGCATCTCTGATAGTTTGCTCTTGTCATGTAAACAGCATTAGGCTTCTGGGTTTTGAATCATCAGCATCACCGCTTTGCACGTCAGCACTTCTCAACACAGGAAGGAACTGAATTTAACCAACAGAAACCTGCTGTGGTCCTGTGTGTTTTCAGTAGTCAATAAAAACAGGAAGCACTTTGGTCAGTGTGGTATCCCCAGAATTATTTTGGTCAAAGAAGTCCATTTTCCCAGCACGCCCACTTTTCCAGATGCATACAGGACACTGAACCTTTTTCTGCCAGAGGTTAGACGAGTAACATCATCTCACATGCACCAACCACTTCTGAAGGAGATGGCATAGTACAGTACCCAGGTCATCCTTACTGTAAAAAGCCATGCACAACCATACTGATTTCACAGGGAAAAAATGTTTCCTGTTCATTCAATATAACCAGCTACTCTTGTTATGATTCCATTATTTTGCTAAAATTCTATTAATTATACCTAGGCATCAGAATTGGAGATAACCTGCTGTTTGTAATGTGAAAATGTACATTCCCCTATTTATTTATTTTTTCCATCTTAAAATACGACTTTATCTAGTCTGACATTCCTTGCAGTTTTTTTGGGGGATTCTTCTCTGTCTTGAGACTCAAATTGCTTTGTTTTGACATGAAAAATAAATTTTATGAACACATAGAGATTCTAATTATACGTACTTCTTGGTCTAACAGGGTTTGGATCTATAGTGGAAAGGGTTCGTATCTACTTTAAACTTTAATACACATTTGTGTTAAATGTAATGCAACCAATGTTATATATGATATTCCAACAACATTTTACAGCCTAAAAGAAACTAGACAGTTGTTTTCTTGCAATCCAAGTCGAGGCAAAAAATAGAACTGAAGTTTGCCAGAAGTGGGCAGGACTCCATGCCTCTGTCTTCTCTGTGTCATAGCAGCTAGGCCATTGGAAAAAAAGAAGAAAAAGGTACAAAGACATTCTCCACTTTCCGTTATAAATATTTAACAGAAATAAAACCTACAGTTTATTTGTTCTTCTTGTCTAACACTTTGATCAGGATGGGAACATTTATTCTGGTTTGGACTCTGTCTGAAAAGGGAAGAGGACAAAGAACTAATATATCAGGAAACTGGTTAAATGCAACCAAAACAGAATTATTTGCTAAAAACAAATTAACAAAATGTGCTATCATCCTGGTGTGCAACAACCAGCTCAATAGCTATGTTTTTTATTATTATTATTTTTATAACAGGATGTGCTCCCCATGTAACATATGGATAATTCCGAGTCACACCCAGAAGTATTAAAACCTTTTATTAAGAACTGCAAGACATTAAACATTTATGAAGTGGAAATACATGTTTATTAGGTTTATTCTGCCTGAAGGTCAAATGATTCTTTGTATTTTTGCCACTAAAGATTTGACCCAACAAGAAGATAAACTGTTCTTTTTCTAAAGAGATGCCAAAGGGAAACTAAGTATCTGTACACTATACTTTATGCTATTCAACAACAAAACCACAACAATCCTTAAAAGTGGAAGATGCTCCTGAGAAAAGAAGACTCAACAATGTCTATTTTCAGTATCAGGAAGTTGATTAAAAACAAAACCAGAAGAAAACGCATTGATGTAAAAAACCCTTTTTTAAAAGAAATATATTTGTTTTCAACAGGAATAGACTGGTGTTGATTCAGAAAATTATTGTTTTATTTCACTGTAAAAGTTGTTTATTTCTGTTCTAAACAACAAAAATTGTCTAAAATCTGAATGCAAAATCATTCTCATCTTAGAAGGCAGATCCTTTTTGTGTTATGTGAAACTTACTGGTTTGATTAGTGCATGTGCAATGGGAAAGAAGATTTGAGAGCTTGTTAAATCCAAGCTAAACACAAAGCAGGTGGGAAAAGTAGGCAGGAGTAGCTATTGTTCGATCTGCTACAGTAAAATGCATGTCAACTATATTGTGTACTCCCAAGAGAGATAAGGGCAGATAGAACAGCCCGCCATTTAACTGGTGGGTGTTAATAATCTCCCACTTGGGTGGTAGGGGGGTGGGTCAGAGCACACAACTCACTGTGTGCCCATCCCTTGGCTGAAAGGACTGAAACAAATAAGATTGAGAGGTGAAACTCAGCCACACCTGTTTCCCATAACCTTTGTGCTCCTCTCATTGGGGTTTTAAATGCTGACTAAGCACATGCTTCGAGTATAACTCTTTAATATAGACAATAAAGCCACAGCATGTCCGAGTGACCCTGGTCACAAAGTGGGATTTTGACTTTTAGGGAAAACCCCTGATTCTTGAAACAGCAGGGAAAAAAAGAAAGAGTTAAAATGTATCCCTCTGTTCATTCACAGCAGGTAATTAACCATGGAAATATCTGGAAGCCATTTATATAGCCCAGTTTCCTATGACTCAGTGACTGAAACAGTGAGCTCCTGTCTATCCAAGATTTTTTGGTTGACAAGACATGGCATAAATCACAGTAAAAAAAATACTACTGCTAATATTAGCATTCTAATATATGTCATTTCACCCATTTCCTTTAATTTTAATGTCTACTTAACATTAAGTATTAAATTCAATGGTGAGGGTAAAAGCAACAGATGATTCTATATATATGTATAAATAGGTGCATATTTCCTGTATTGTCCCAGAGTACGGCAGAGTAGCTAATAGAGACCACTATAGTAGGGTCATGTGCATTTTCAAATAGAAATTCAGAGGAATAGCATTACTTTCAGTCTGAACAGGCTTATCCTACTGTACTGACTTTTATGTAATGTTGGCATTATTTTGTCAACATTACTTATGTTGACGAGTATTTTTATAGATTTTTTTAACCTTACATATTTACACGAGAGACACAGTCCAGTTATTTTAACTTAAGTCAAAAAGCAAAGATGTACAAGGCTAAAACAAAAAAAAAGTATTATTAACACTGCAGAGTACAGTTGCACCATGAAGTTTGCTGGTAGAGTTTGATCAGCACTAAATGGGAAAATTCCTTATATTCAACCAGTAGTGCTTTTGTCTTTTTTTGTGTCAGGTTCCTCTAACTGTATTAGTCTGTTAGCACAGCAGCACACAGGTTAATGTCTTTTATGGGTTCTAGTTGGCACAGTTGCTTCTGCTACTTAATTATTCTTTGCTGCTGCAGTTTTATGGTAATTTTTTTTATATAAAAATAGTGACATTTCTAAAGTCTAACATATTTGGCTTCTGTGATTCACAGAAAATATATTGGTACTTCTATTTGCAGGTTAATTGTGACCTGCAATTTTTTCTGACATATTCCAAGCAAAACCATAACTATTTGAGATGCCCTGCGATGATGGTTGAAGTTATCTATGGGCGTAATGAGTTGATTAAAAGTTGATTGATCTTAATGATTAACTAATCATTAAAATTTTCTCTTGTATCAAGAGGCTCTTTCCATAATACAAGGGCTAAAGGTTTTACAATATGCTGAACTTTAAAAAGAAGCACATCATCATCATTTGACAATATGTATTAAACAGGAACCTACGGTGATGCCCACATCAATACGGTTAACGAGTAAAAAAGGCAAAAGGACTAATATATGTAAAACACCTATAATCCCCCATGAAAGGAGATGTAAAACTACCATATAGAATAGATTAGAAAATCCCTTTATTGTCCCACAATGGATAAATTGTGGTCTTTACAGCAGCAAAAGGTTATAATAGAAGTGGTCACAAGATGTGCACCTTATCATCATCTTGATATACTCTCAGACTTTCCTTTCCTTTCCTTGCAGCTCTGTGTCAGCAGTTACATTTACATGTACAAAAATGTCCAGATCTGATCTAAATGTTGGTTAGTCGGAAGTTCAAAATCCCTGTTTATATGGACACTAAATAAAGTGATCCGATCATGACGTTTGTATACATGTACCAAGAGTTCAATCAGAATAAACTAAGTTGCCTGCTTTGTAAACAAACCCAAACTTCTCCGTTCATCCTTAACTTTAGCTATTCAATGTGCCTGCCCTGGACATTTCTTTTTTCCCCTGTCGTGTCTGTAGATGCAGTTGTTTTTCATTATGGATCTTCTTGCATCATAGTTTGCTCTGGTGGTCATTTTAGTGAAGAGCTCAGCAATGCTCCTTTGCTACAGGGGTGGAGGTAGGATGGTATGATCCGTACATTACAACATGAAACATTTTTTATTTAATCAGTCCTTCAATCCGATTTAAACAGTCAATTTAAACATTTAAACAGCTCCAGGACAAGCATTAAATCACAAAACACCTCACAATTAACCCTGGACGTTTGTCTAAGGGGAGATTTTTATTTGAATGGAACATTTTTGATCCAATAAACAATTAATGGACAGTTAATCTCTAAGCAAAATGTTATGACTTTTGACAGAAGTGTTAGCATATTCTAAGCTATGTAAAATTATTTTTTAAAGTAAATATACAGCACTTGGGGCATATTGATGCTTCGAGCAGGCTGTCCTTTTGAAAAAGCTCATCTATCTCACTTGAGAGGGTAAGATTAATCTCTGAATGGGTCATCTGACTTAGAATAATGCTTGGCAGTCTGGGGATCATTAAGCAGACCTTGGTTAACAGACCTAACCAAGGTAAAAGTTGTTGTTAGGCAACAATATCATTATGTCTCTTACCTGACATATTTTTGTTCTAGTGGGGTAAATGTGACTTTGTCTTTATAAGTAATTCCATGATTTGACAATCTGCTGGTCCAAATCGGTCTCCCATCAGATTACAAAACACGGAAGACTGCACTTATAGGGTAGCCCCTAGTGGCTACAAGTTATAAAGTTGACTTATTATATCCAAACAGTTAAGGCCAATTTATACTTCTGAGGCATAGCCTCTGCAACTGTCAAATCTGTGTCTGTGCATGACCATGCCCCCCATGCAGAGGCTCTGCAACCTTCATTGCGCACCTCAAAAAAATCTTGACTACAAAGCCAGACGGTCCCAAACCCACACAGACCTCAGGCAGAAGTGCGCAGACAAAAAGCAGCTGTGGTTGTTCCTTGGTATGCCTTTCTGGCTGTCTATGTGGTCGTCCTTCAAGGGGGTACGCCACTTTTAAAAACCGAGTAATAACAACAATGGATAACCATGAAGAAAGGTTGATCGAAGAAGTTCGTAAGTACAACCCCTTGTACAATGCCTCAGACATGTTTTGGAGAATAAACACTCCTGCCGGCGCTGCCGAAGAAGTTCTCGTGATCATTCAGTTCAGTTCTTGCGAGCTCTCGTATAGGCTCACCGTAGCGCTTTGGCAGGAAACTGCTATGTGTCCCTAGAAATTCCAGACCGAAGTTGCAGATTGAAGCATACCAGCAAAACTGGTTTGCGACCAGATGCAAGCCACATTTGATGTGTGCAGTTACAGAAGTATAATCAGCTCTTTAGACCTTAATAACGTAAAAATCCCCAACCACAATTGCATGTTTACGTTGAAATAAGTATTCAAAAGGACTAATCAGAATAATAGATGTGTTAAGTAAAAAATATTACTCAGAAGAATCTAATCAGATACTGCTTAATTAGAAAGAAATACTATTCTTAGCAAGAGTGGTGGTTTATGTCGATCCTCTATATGGAAAGTTTCCATTTAACACTTGCGCTATCATGTCAATTGGACTGAGGCAAACTAATCTGATGGTGTATGTGTGTGGATGCTGTGTGTGAATGAAGGGGCAAAAGTGCTATAGTTGGAGGCAGCACAAAACTAGGAGGAATGTTTATTTTCTCCCCCTCTCTCATCCTGTAATGCAGGAACTACAAAGGCGTGAGATGTTAAAACTTTTGCTTATCTATTGAAAGCAATCGGCCTCAGTCGTTGTGAGAACCATCAGACCATCTTGGGCACATTTAGAACCAATACATTTCAGGTGTTTTACAAAACATAATAACTTTGAAAATGCACACAGATCCATGCAGAAAAGAATGGAATAGAAGTACTTCTAGCAGAAGGAAGCACTTCTAGCAGCAATACTTCTAGCAGCAAGCAAGAAGTAGGCACTTTTCAACACAATGCAAAAGTTCCCTAAAATGCCATGAAAACAGAGAAACCATGAGCCCAGGAGTCAAACAAATATATGCTAACAATTACACCATAGGAAAATCAAAATAAAATTACATTTGCAAGTTTCGGTGAGAAAAACAAAACAAAACAGTAACAACAATTTCTCTCAAGTTGACATGTGTTTGTCGGTTTTGCAGAATTGTGAAAGAATCTCTAAAGTTGTGTGAAACGCTGACTTATTATGCACAAAAAAAGGAAATACTAAAGCAGAACATACACTAAAACACCAACAACAAAGTGTAATGTTCATGTATAGGATTATCCAACAATGCTTTCATATGCAAAGGTAGAGAGTGAGACTCAGAGAAAAAAAGCATCTCTTATCAGCTAAGCATACTTTGATACTGATTGATCAATGAAGATGCTAATGCCTTTTGGGGTTATTTCTATAGGAAACCATAACTTCCTTCACAACCCCTGGCAGTTGCACGGCAACAAAAACATTTGGTAAGAGGAAGTTTTCATCATAAAACCTGACACTATCTGTTTGGACAGAGAGAAACACAAATATATATACAAAAAAAAGGAAACTACATACAGTTTTACAATTAATGTGTTTGACTGGGTGTGGTTGCATGAACTTTGTGATGGGTGTAACATTTTTAAGGAAAATTAGAAATAAATGAATAAAGATTAAGGAACCAGAGTAACCAGATAAATTTAGCAGGTTTATTGAATATTTTTAAGGACTTTGGAAAAGTATTCAGATCTCTTGTGCTTTTATTACATTTTGCCACTTGGCAACCACAAACTTCACTGCTTTTTATTTTGTTTTATTTGATAGACAAAAGCAGAGAAGATAATTGTGAAGTGAAACAAGCAGACATGATATTCAAAGCTTTTTACAAGTAAAGATCTAAAGTGTGTCATATGTATAATTTTTTTATCCCCTTTCATTTTCATTATCTGTTTGAAAATATCACGCTTCCTATTGATCCAAACAAAACAAAAACTGGCTAGGCAAAAAAAGCTTTAATAAAAAATAAAAAAAAGTTACACATCTAGAGGAACTGCAGAGATTCACAGCACAGGTAAAACCAGGCATACACTGTACAATTTTTTGCCCTTTTCGGGACGATTTTTTCCTGGGAATTTTTCGATCGGGTCGACTTTCAGCCTGATCTTGTGTCGTGTAGTGTACAGCGGGTAACGAGGAGCGATCAGCCTCTCACGACCACCTTCCGATCAGGAATCGTAAAGTTGGGTGAAAGTCAGACACGTTTGAAATGCAGTCAGCCGTCGTAGGACCGCTTCAGAGCGTCGAGCCACACAGCGCGAGAACATGCACCGTGAGCTGTGAAACCTCTAAAACCCTGCGGTTTCATCGTACAGTTTGAGCTGTAGCTGCGTGCAATGATTGAAAATATTGCACAGTGTATACCCTAAAGAAACTTTATGAACAAGACAATCATTAGTCGTATCCTCCATAAATCTGGCTTCTATGGGGAACTGGACATAAGAGCAGCCACCGATGAAATAAAGACTAAAAATAAAGACTAAAAATAAAGATGAAATAAACTCCTCTCTGCTCAGGGTTTATACAGGAATAAGTAACTCTAATTTAATGCTCTTAGAAATACTTTTAATGCTATATATATATATATATATATATATATATATGAAACATGCCAAAGTCCTTCGTCTTCTTTACCGTAGACAGGCTGCAGCCATGTCCCGAGTTCTTCGTATTTCCAGCCACTTTTGTTGAAATTAGCATTTTTTCCATTGTCTAGCTTTTTCTCTGCCTCAAGCATCTTTTCCGAACATACGGCTTTACGATCAACCGGAAGCCGTTCCGCGCATGCAGAACCAGTTATATCTGATATAAATGAAACAAATCGTCTTTATAAATGTTTTTTTTTTTTTTATATATAAAGCATTTTAAATGCCAAAATAATCACATTTTCTGACTTTTAATGCCAATAAAGGCCTCAATTAAAAAAAGTAATAATTTAATGACTTTTCATTTTTATTGACCCGCGGAAATCCTGTTCCTGTTTGCTACAAGCTATTTAGGGTCAACATACAGAAGAAGGTGCTATGATTTTTAATCTAAAGCTGAACTAATCTAAAACTGAACTGAAAACTATAACGCAATGTGTTGACATGATGGTTTTCAGATTCCCGTTTATGCAAAAGAAAACAAAAGCAATTTATCAATTTTTCCACTTCAAAACTACATACTACTGTGTATTTCTACTACATAAAAATCTTAGAATATACAGTGAAGTTTTTAGCTGTATTGTGAAAAATGTAAAAACTGATGAAGGAGTATGGACACCATTGCAAACAACTGCTTGTATAGAAATCCTGTGCTACTTGTGCCTTCAGGGTAATAAGAGCTAAAATAATCAGATATTAGCTGTCACTGGTATATTGGTTTTTGTTTTTTTTTATAGTTTTTTTTTTCATATTTCATGCTACGTATGGCATGCAGAATCTGTTCAACATGCAGCTAAGAAAGCCCTCAGTAAAAACTGAACATATTTTAGCTAAATGCTTTTGTAGAATAACTATACAAAAGTAAAACTTTGAAGTTGATACTTGACTTAAAATATGTCTAATGATGTGGCATACCCCCTGTGGACATATTTATATGTTTACGCAAACACAGGGTCTATTTACCCCATGACTGCTGGATCCATTACTTTTAGCAGTGATTGTCAGCCTCAAAAATTGATGTACAGATAGTAAAATGACCATCCAAGACTTAGCATGACCCTTAGATCAAATGTCTTAGGAAAACACAGCTTTAAATATGTTAGGAGATACAATCCTGATAAAAAGAACTTGACGTTTTTAGCTCCTTTTTCATTAATAGACCACCAGGGAGGGGACAGCTTCTCCCAGCAAGTCACATCTGTTGGGGAAAAGGAAGCAAAGGGTGGAGTCAACAGAAGCTGGTGACCACAGCCTGCTCCCTGAACCCCACACAAAAAACTAAATGTTCCACAACAAAGCCCTGCACTCATCTGCTGCTGCCAGATAAAACCCTGCCTGGGTTTAAAGTGATTAAGAGCATTCAATCAGCTGCTTCGCAACTAAGATTTAGGATCAAATTAGAAGGATCAGATGGGTGTGACAGCTGTGCACTTAAACATCCTTTAAAATCATTTTCTGTTAATAATTCTAACATTAAACAACTAAAGTGAACACCCAACAATGGCCACCAGAAAGCGGATCATTTATTTCTGTGAACTAATGTTTTAAACTTTGAGTCATTCAAAGTAGTCTTGGGTTACAAATGGTACCCTAATATTACCATAACAATAGCGTAGAGGGGCCTGCATGTGTCTATGTATCTGTATTAGGTTATTGGGCAATCGTGTTGAACAAAAGGCCCTGACCTTATGTGCCCCATACCATGTGGTGACGATGCCATTAACCCTACCAGGGAACCATATATGTTCTTTCAGTAATTCATCATTTTTTTTTTTTATCTATTTCTGACTCTGTAATTTCGGTGGCTCTATTACTACATTATTTATTTATATTGTGAATCATGCGGCCCCTGGAGAAGAAACCACACGACGTTGCTCTTCAATTACAGACCTCACAGTCTGTAGCCACGCCTTGGATGAATCCCCTCCTCAAAGCCCTGAAAACTGACAGCAACACTTTTTTGTCAAACTCTTTCCAACAACTTCATATTTCCAACAACTTCATATCAGTTACAGTTTTCACCAAACAGGCCACTAAAGCTGTTACTTTTCAGCCTAGTTTATTGTCTGCGCTGACAGTAAGCTAATCTGACTGTCAAGGTGAGTATTTAGACAGTACATCTGCATCCATAAAGTACAAAGCAGGCTGCATATTTGGATGCTAATCAGCTGAGATTGCAACAGTGTGTTGTTTATCGGTTCTTCTTGTTGATTTATGACCCAGTGCTTTGTGGGTACAGACAGGAAAAGAATGGTATGAATGCAAAAACATGTGTCTCGAGGATGTGTGTGTATGCTTAAAGAAATGGGGTTGGTGAGCATCAGAAACAGAAGCTATTACATGAGCAGCTTTGACTAATGTCAGAGGGTTTCCTAAGTTAGGGTTTCTCAGATGAACATAATTTCAACTCATCTCTAATAGCAAGTTAAACATCGTCGATTTCTTCGAGATAACATGTTGGGCTCTGTGAACCCGAAAGCAATGCTTTAACAAGCAGAGAAATTGAGCTAGCGAATCATTCTTTAATCCAGGTATAAAGGAGGATTTTCGCCTTCTCCACTTAAAAAAAAATATGCACAACCCGGTACCCGCTCCTGAGAGGGAACGCCTATTAAACGCGTGTGAGAGCATGAACGAGCCCATTTCTCCTCGTGCACGCTCTATTTAAAAGTTGCTGTTTGCATCTCTCATACAAGCTTACTTCCCAAAAGAAGATTTACAATTTTTTTCACTATGACAGGCTCACCACTGCTAAGTGAAAATCAGGATGAGCACGTAAGACGGCCTTATGTAAACATTACACCAGAATGATTGACAACTGGGAGGACAACTTATTTTGATGATCCACCCAGAAAAGCATATCATCCACTATGTCTTGTGTTACTCTTATTAACTTTGTGTTCATGCAATGCTTTTGCTCTCCATTGGCAATGCACTTGGACAAGTAGCTGTGTGTTTAACAGTGTCTCTTTTCTGAAGAATATAAATAAACATTTTTTTTAAACTTGTTCCATAAAATCTAAAATAAATATAACACTTAATAGGTTGATTTTGTAGTA
>NW_015151335.1:280710-331346 GCF_000732505.1 Cyprinodon variegatus
GGTGGTGAGAGAAAAAATGTCTACGAAGTGAATGAGAAGAAAAGAAAGGCCTTAGAAGAGGCAGATATATCTCGGAATGCTTTGCACAGAGAGCTCTCCTCGCAAAGCATTATGGGATTTGCTGTCACAGCGGCCCATTGTCGCCATAGGCTACCAGAGAGTGGCGACTAATAACAAAAATGGTGCAGGCACCACATGGTGCAGGAGGAGTTATGTGACCAATGGTGCAAAAAGCAGTGATCATCTGTCAGACTGGTGAGTTATCTGAGTTTGCTATTTAGTCCACTATAGTCCCCGCTCTAAATAATAATTGAGGTATTTATGGGGTTAGTGTGGACGTTCGGACACAGTAAGCTTGTATGAGCTATGAGAACAGAAACTATTAAACAGAGTGTGCACGAGGGGAAATGGGCTCGCGCATGCTCTCGCACACGCATTTTTTTAAAGTGGAGAGGGCGGGTCTTTTAAAAAATTTGTGAAAACCCTCCACAATACCTTTATATATGCATGTATAATACATGGCTTTAGATAAACTATAAAAGTCTGTTATTAGTCCATAAATAGGAGAAAATGTATGTGGATCAGCCTATTATAATTAGAAGCTCAAAGGGATTTATCAAAAATACTGATACATAGGCCAAGCAATGATAAAAGCATAATTAGACTTCAATAAAAAAAGAAAAAAGAAATATTCATTCATTTAATTTACACCTATACAATTTGTGAAGTTACATAAATATATATATGTTGTTTTTGGTACTATATAACTTAAGTGAACAGACTTTATTGGCTATGTTAAAGATATTAAGGATATCTATGCAGGAAGACTTTATTTCCTATGGTAGAAGTTGGCTGAGATGCACAAATTTGTGACAAGCTTTTTTCTGCCCTTGAATTTATTGATTAATGTAATGCTTCATGGTAGGATAGTATTTACTTAGCAGCCTCCTGTGTTTGTCCCCTGTTCTGTCTTTGCAGATGAGCCATGCCCTGTAATCCCAGCTGAAGGGTGGGATACAGCAAAGCTCTCCAGCTGCTCTACCCTGGTTAGTAAAGGGATGGGAAGGTGCTGGCTGGCATGCAGCCCAACTTCAGGTCAATACTTCCAGAGACTTTGCAACTGCAGTGGCTGCCTTAAAAATAAGTCTTCATCCCCTCCTCTTCTGTATCACATAACCTCTTTTTTATCCCCCATCTGCAACCAACAGCTTGGCAAACTTTTCACATCGGGAGCTCCCTCTCTTCCCTCACCATAAGTGACGCCCAGATTATTCCATGTCGTTTCTATTTTCGTCTAACCGCAAAATCAGTGCTGCTGCCTCTCAATGGGTTCTGAGGCAGACTGTAGGGAGAAATCCCAGCCGGTATTTCACTCATATTTCCCCGCATGATGTTAGCTACAAGTACCTTTGCTGCAAAGTGTGCAGCATAATCTGCCCCGGTTAAAAACAGCAGCGCACCACGTTGTCTCCTGGACTCCTTGAGTTACTTTTTATTTGCCTTCCACGCATTTGGTTTGCAGTCTAAGTTAACGCTGTTTTAAAGAAAGCTTTACAGTCGCATTAAAATGGAAGGTTTAGCTAACGGTCAACGGATGCCTGCGATGACTTTCACTCGCTCTCGAACGATGACTGTCCACAGACAAGGGCTAGTCCCGTTTTATCATGAACTTATTGATAATGTTGTTATAAGCAGTGTTGGTTAACTCGGCTGTAATGAACAGTAACGACGAAGGACCGAAGAGAACAGAAATACTTCAACTTCTCTCCGTTACCACAAAAAAGTAGCCTGGGCGAAGATAGGCAGAGGGACCGTTAACTCACCGGCGGCTCCGTAAAGGATGAAAACAAACATTAAAAGTCGCATTCCGTTATTAGATACAGTCCTCCGGTTCTGTGCTCGGTTTGTGGGTCTAGCCTCCATGGTTTCTCTGTGTCCGTGCACTCCGGCACTCTCTGATACGTCCTTCTTTCTTCCCCACTCTTGCCCTCTCTTTCTCTCTCTCTCTCTCTCTCTCTCGGCTCGCACTTCTGGGGAACCGCTCTCCATGGCAACGGAGCCGCGTGGGTTGTACCTCCTAGACAGGACAACAAACAGATCCACAACGTAGCTCTGCTCAAAAAGTGTACCACAAAAATTACAGATGAGAATATTTACAAAACAATAAAAATTTATTTTAGGGGCGTTTTATTTGGAATTACAGAATATAGAAAACAACTCTCTGACCATTTCTTTGTATGTGATCTTTAGCTTCTGTTGGCCAAATTTTATATACCGTATTTATACTTTATATTATATACTTTATATTTCTATATATCCATAAATGTAAAATTACTATGACTAAACCATCATGTTTTTTCTTTCTTAAAGGAAGCAACAATTTATTTCTCTATATCATCCTCTTCCAATAACAAAAAGGCTGTTAAAACTTTATCTCTATGCTTTATTTTATGTATGTAAGGGGACATAAGGGGCATATAAGGGGATTCATATAATCCCCTTATATGCCCCTTATAAATATGCTTCTATGTCTTCACTTTACTATTTTTACGTTGAGTCTGTTTTTTATTCATTATTACTATTTTTGTTGAAACCCCCGGCGATTGTTCTTTGGAAATTGTACTTACATCTTCTTGTATTATAAAATTCTTTAATAACGCTTAAAAAAATGAATTAGAGATGAGAACGGGGTCAATTACTTGCATTATTATTAGTAGTGTGTAGGCTTAAAATGTAACATTTAACACTTATTGTATTTATGGACACATTTCTGGTGAAGATGGCTACATTGTAGCCACAGCTGCCCTGGGGCGTGCTGACAAAAGCAAGGCTCTCTCAACACCATCAATATCTGTGCCCCAGCTGAATGACACAGTGAAGGGTGGGATACAGCAAAGCAAAGAACCTTTGCTGCAAAGTGTGCAGCATAATCTGCCCTATCGAACCAGAGCAGCAGACAGATATTTTTCTTAAACTTCTGCTTTAGTTAGCTTGTATTTGCACTGAAAAGAAACAAAAAGCAAGGTTTTGCTAACGGTCAGTGGATGACTACTATGACTTTTATTCACTCTTAATCGACTGTCCATATAGACAAGAACTAGTCTTATCTTTTATTGACGCACATTTACAAAATAAGACACCTATACATACGTTTTTTAATGGTTATCGTACCTCAAACAAAGCTTTCAAGTTAGTGGAAGCCTGAGTAAGTACTGCCAGCAAACAGCAGAGGCAGCAATGTTTATGCCTGCTGATTTTGCAAAACTTCTTTTCAGGCTCGAAAAGGACAAGGCAAACACTATCAGGACGAAGAGTTGGTACATATTGCTTTATTTTAACATGACTGTATGGGTTTTTTAGTGTTTCAGTATAGGCATAGTAGCTGACTGGGCCTCTTTAAGATAGGATATGATACCTCCAAACCCCCAAGAACACAGGTTTATGACAAAAACATTTTTAATATGCAGCATTTTTTACATGAGTGTCTTATTCTTATTTAATTTGCTTGTTTGTTTTTAATGCAAAATCTAAAATTGGGAATTAAAGGTGATAGCAACACGTTTAGCACCTCTTGGCAAGTAAATGACATACTCAGGTTTGCCAGCTCTCTCTGTACTTTTTATCAGCCGAGAAAGTGTAAAAATGACCTTTGAAAATAAATTCTTATCTGGGGCAGGGTTTCTTCTTTCTTAGGACTAACCATGCAGGCATTTGAAATACTTACCACCAACCTATGTCTATTTTAGTTTAGATTAACAGGAAATATGTTCCACAACTTCTAATGATTCTATGAGGTTTGCTATAAAAATGATCTTGCTTTCACAATCTGATAATGTTTGGCATACTAAAATGTTCTAGCTGTAGAATATTTATTGCAATGAGAAAAAGGGAACAACAAAAACTATCTAATCAACTTAATTATTCCAAAGGGAAATTAAATGTTGTTATAAATTATAGTCTTTTGTTTATTTTAACAAGTTGTTGTATATGTCAATAGCTGTAGACAGGAAGGAACGACTAATTTGTTCTCTTCAGCTGCTTCTGTGCTTACAGATCTTAAGAAAATGATTTATTTTGTAATGACACTTTGTTGAAATGGCTTAGAAGGTTGGCAACTTTAAGATAAGAAAACGAGAAAACATTTTCCTCAGATAGGTGGAGAATATGTTGACACGCGTGGATAAAGAGGAGAGCATTACGTTGAATTAGTACGCATCTTATCCTGATTTCATCAAGTGTATCTGTGGAGATAAGGAGACAAATCATTCATGGAGGTCAACAGGCCACACATTGTGATGCTGTGCAACACATTCATGGGTGGGATTATTATTCCTCATGTATGCCTTGAAAAGTTATCTGTATCACACGAAGTCCCAAAGGTTGTAACTCCACCTTTTCTGGCTGTAGCTCTAGCTTATCATGCTTAGTGTTTGTAATATGGCTAATTTACTGGCTAAATCGCAAAATAATTTGTGTTGGAAGAAAGCTGCCAAAACTTGGAAACCTCTAGGCAGACACGTTAATGTTTCTTAGGTGTTTGAGTTTCTTTCCGGTCTTTCTTTCTCCTGCTGTTTATTTTGCCTTACTGTTGCAATTTTAGTTCATTCTCCTTTTCACTTTGTATTATGATTCCTTGCAAAAGTGTTTGGTTCCCTCGAACTTTTCTACATTTTGCCACTTTTCAGGCTTCAAACATAATGATATAAAATTGTAATTTTTTTGTGAAGAATAAACAATAAATGGGGCACAATCATGAAGTGAAATGGAATTTATTGGACATTTTACACTTTTTTAACAAATGAAAAACTAAAGACTGGGGAATGCAAAATCAGCTCCTTTGCTTTCAGTGTGGCAAACTCTTTCCAGAAGTTCAGTGAGGATCTCTGAAAAATCCAACGTTGACCTAAATGACTGATGATGATAAATAGAATCCACTTGGGTGTTAACAAGCCGTATAAATGCACCAGTTCTGTGATAGTCTCAGAGGTCTGTTTAAAGTGCAGAGAGAATCATGAAGAACAAGAAACAAACCAGCAGGTCAGAGATGCTGTTGTGGAGAATTTTGAAGCTGAATTTGGACACAAAAAGATTTTCCAAGCTTTAACATTTCAAGGAGCGCTGTGCAAGCGATAATATAGAAATGGAAGGAGTATCAGACCATTGCAACTCTACAAAGACCTGGCCGTCCCTCTAAACCTTCAGCTCAAACAAGAACAAGACTGATCAAGGATACAGCCAAGAGGCCCATGATCACTCTAGATGAACTGCAGCCTTTATGGAAGAAAGTCATTTCTTAAAGATATCCATATGTGGGAGACACAGCAAACACGTGGAAGAAGCTGCTCTGGTCGGATGAAACCAAAATCAAACTCTTGGCAACAATGCAAAACGTTATGTTAAAAGCAAAAGCAACACAGCTCAGGTGGTGATAGCATCATGGTTTGGGCCTGCTTTTCTTCAGCAGGGACAAGGAAGATATTTAAAATTGTTGGGAAGATGGATGGAGCCAAATTCAGGAGAAAATTCAAGAAAATCTGTTGGAGTCTGTAAATGAGATGGAGATTTATCTTCCAACAAGACAATGATCCAAAACGTAAAGCAAAACGTGAATCAAAAATGGAACAGTTCACAGATAAACATATCTAGGTTTTAGAATGGCCAAGTCAAAGCTTGTCTGCCTGGGTGTGTGTTTCCTGGACGGGGATGCATTTTACAGTTACTTTTTGTATCTCTGCTTCTGTCTCCTTGAACCCCAGTCGGCCTCGGCAGATGGCCGCTCGCACTGAGCCTGGTTCTGCTGGAGGTTTCTTCCTGTTAAAAGGGAGTTTTTCCTCTCCACTGTCGCTACAAGCATGCTTAGTGTGAGGGATNGCAGCCAAGAGGCCCATGATCACTCTAGATGAACTGCAGAGATTTACAGCTGAGGTGGGAGACTCTGTCCATAGGACAACAATCAGTCGTATACTGTACAAATCTGGCCTTTATGGAAGAAAGTCATTTCTTAAAGATATCCATACGTGGGAGACACAGCAAACATGTGGAAGAAGCTGCTCTGGTCAGATGAAACCAAAATCAAACTCTTGGCAACAATGAAAAATCTTATGTTAAAAGCAAAAGCAACAGAGCTCATTACCCTGAACACACCATCCTCTCTGTCAAACATGGTGGCGATAGCATCATGGTTTGGGCCTGCTTTTCTTCAGCAGGGACAAGGAAGATATTTAAAATTGTTGGGAAGATGGATGGAGCCAAATTCAGAACCATTCTGGAAGAAAATCTGTTGTAGTCTGTAAAAGACCTGAGACTGGGATAGAGATTTCTCTTCCAACAAGACAATGATCCAAAACGTAAAGCAAAATAAAAAATGGAACGGTTCACAGATAAACATATCCAGGTTTTTGAAAGGCCAAGTCAAAGTCCAGAACTGAATACAGTGGAGAATCGGTGGAAAGACCTGAACAATGCTGTTCACAAGCCCTCTCCATCCAGCCTCACTGAGCTTAAGCTTTTTTACAAGGAAGAACGGGCAAAAATGTCAGTCCAAAAATTTCCAAACTGATAAAGACATAGTCCAAGCGACGTGTAGCTGTAATCACAGCAAAAGGTGGGGCTTCAAAGTATTAACTCAAGAGGGCTGAATAAATTTCCACAACCGATTTTTCTGTTCTTTATTTGTTAAGAAAAAAATGGGAACATCCAAAAAACTTTGTTCCACTTCATGATTGTGTCCCACTTTACAAATTACAATTTTAAATCTTTATGAAATGTGGCAAAAAGTTGACAAGTTCAAGGGAGGCACTGTATTCCCGATATAATCCCTTAATTCCTCTCTATCTTCCTCTGTTCTGTACTTTCCTACCTCCGCCCTTTCTTTTCTTCATTAGTTTTCAACCATTCCTCATCTTTACCTGATTGCTCTCAATTGTTCCTGCATATAACCATGCGCACCAAGTGAAGTGGAAAATAAGAAATATGAACTTCTGAATTGGAAGACAAAACTAAAAAGTCCCCTTAAAATCATGTTTCCCACCCTGAAAGTCCGGGTTCCAATATGGAAGTTCCTTGTATAATCAACTGTAAGCTATGATGAAAACCTGTTTCATTCAACAAGATACGCTAATAAGTGTGCATCCAGAATGTTAAGTTTAGCAGCTGCAACTCTAAACTGAACCAATTAAAAGTGGAGTTTGCATGAAGGAAGTAAAGCTTAAAAGGATGTTAATGAGAAGTACTTTAACCTTTTCTGGTTGTCGCCATCCTGGAATCCTTGTAGTGTCCTTGGGGATCTCTAGTTGGTGCTCGACCTTGGTCATGCTAGACAGGTGCTGACGCCAGCAAGATAAGCCGGGGCCAGGTGGATGGGTGATGAGACATCCATCCACAAGGCCCCCCTCTTATGCAATGGGTTCTGGTAGGCATCCCCTCCTCCTGGCCTATGAAGGTGATGCATAATCAGCCTGTCCTACCTCTGTCCCTCCAGGTTCCGGCTGCAGAGCTGAATTGGAACCTGCCTGGAGTACTTGGGGCTCTGGGGAGGGGGCCCCTTTGCTGTGGGTGGGCGCCTTTACACCAAGCAGATGTTTCCCGGGTTGTGACTGGGTAGGTTTAAACTGTTTCTCTTTGGCTTCCATGATGCTGTTCCTGTATCTCACTGAGGACCTACCACTGTGCAGGGAGATGCTTTCTGTGAGGGCGCCTGAGACTGCTACAGCCTTTCAGTGCCCGCCTGCCCTTTGCTGCTTTTAATTGTTGGGAATTGCAAGCCTTTTACTGTCCTAACCACAATTAAAAATATACATCTCCAGGTGACAAATTCACACTCATATACACTCTGTAAACAGAAACCCTCACATGATCCACACACCAACACAGATACAGAAATGGTTAAAGGTCCTGCTAAGACAGTTTGATATAAGATCAATTTCATACTAGATTCAATATATTCAGTTTTTCATTAAGATTAAGTTTTAAGATGTCCTTTTTTAAAGTGAAACTGACCTGGCACATGTAGGTCACCATCTAACATGGTATGCCTGAAATTCCATGACTTTATATGCACACAACACCAAAGAAAAAATAATTTGCCTATGACTAAACTTCCAAAAACCACACTGAAAACGACAGTTTGAAAAAAACTTCTGTTACGTTACATTCAATTAAATTCTGTTTTTGTATGCTTTTTTTTGATTGTTTTTTTTTTTGATTGTTGTTTTTAGATAATTACAAGTAACTAATGTTACACTTTTTGCTGTTTGTCTAAAATACCTCCAATAAAAAGCAGAATCTTTAGGAAAAGGCTGGTTAAAAGATGTTAAAAGCAAGAAACACTCTCGAGAATTATTTTCCAAATTGTTCATCCAATATGATGCATTTATGTGAAGTATTGGTTTATGCAAATGGGTGGCGCTGTTAAAAAAAACTTAAAATTTTGTTTGATACACAAGTCTAAGCATTGTCATGAAAGCAGAAATAGATCTAGGTTCTTTCTAAAAATGTTTACTATGTTAAAAGTAAAATCATTTTTATGTAGTATGTGTGTTCAACAGAATAAAAAAATGAAAGAAAATGTGAATTATTGGGAAATCCCCTTTTCAGACACACTCCTTGCAAAACACATATTAAGATTGAGCAAAAATTATTGTAAAACCTCTCATTGTTCAAACTACCATTTACTTTTTACTGATGATTATTGCTCTTGCAGCAGCAACGGAGAAAGAAAAGAGAAAAAAGTGTTGGATATTGCTTAAGAAGAGACGTAACTTTTTCTGGTTTCGGCAGATCCCTGAGGAGTAGTATCAACTCTGACAGCTACTGATTACACTGCGGTGTCTCTATTTACCCAGTCAAGCCTATTTTTAGATTACACATTTAAATACACATCGCCTTCTAAAAATATTCATACATGTGTTTACTTTTTGACCTTTGTCTGCATAAAACACTCAATTTTGTATGTATTTCACTGGGATTTTATGTGACATATAAATGCAAAGTGGTGGATAATTGTAAAGTTAATGTTTTACAAAAGTCTGGTGAAAGTTTGTATTCCGCCCCTCTGAGTCTGTAATTAGGATGACTACCTTTTGTCGTAACTTCAGCTGCAGGCCATTGGGAGTACGTGTTTACCTAGTTACTCATCTAAAGACTGAATCATTGTCCGGTTCTTTTATAGAAAGTGGTTCAAGCTTGTTAATTTATGTCTGGACTTTTACTTTGCCATTGTCACTCATTATGATAAACTTTAATGTAACCCATTCGATTATTGTTTATTATTTGGCCATTGTCCTGCTAGGAGATAAAAATGTCACAGCTTGGTTGATATGCAAAAGTTCATAAGCATACGGTTGTAATAAAATGATCATCAGAGGAAGCAGTTTTTTCCTTTATAGACTCGTTTTCTGGATATGTAACTCGTATTAAATGATAAAACTGGGTGAAAAAAAGCCCAGAGGATTATCTAGTGAAAGAAAAAGCAGTCACAGGCCACTGGAGCGCTGCAAACATTTTCTCCTAAAAGCTTCACTACCCCCCCTACCACGCTGTTCTGAAACAAAGTGGTAATAAAGCATTCTCGCATTGTTCTTTTCATTGAGATAATTACAGCTTTTACTCATTCAGGAATCTCTTGCTGTGTGCAGCAGTGCTATTATCGTGCACCGAGGCCCGAAGTGTTAAACTTGCTTCCTCAGCAGTTCGAGGTAGACATCATATTTATTCAGTAAAGATAAGGAGAAATGCTTGTTTCAGTGTTGCTCCTCTGCATCCAAATACTAGTTTTGTTTTAATCTGTGACATCCTGAGATGTCCATCTTTGAGTCCCTACTTAGAGACTTTAACATCTCTTTCAGATCTGTAGTTTGGCTTCAATGTGATAAAAGCAAGACCTACTGTATGTATATAACACCAGGCTTTTATATTATCTGGTGGCTCTCAAAGTGATATAAATCCAAAAAATGGAAATACTTTCATTTTGTCAAACAGCTGGATCCCCTCTCTTTGGAGAGACAAAGATGGTTAAAGAGGGAGTTTGATGTTGAATGAAAAAACCATTCCCACACTTTTAGTTACCTCTAAACATTTAGAGGTCCAAAAGGTAAATTGTTTCACTAAGTCTTATTTCACGCCACTTGTGTAACTGTATAATGTTTCAGAAATGCTTGAATGTGTGGCAGTAAACAGCCTAAAAGCATTTATGATGCATAACCTTTGTAATTGTGGTTGCCTCACTGGAGGGTTTGTGCTGCAAATAAGAAAAAAAAAAAAAAGTTCCTTCATGGCAAACCCGCATTGGCACTAACTCCCCTGTGACCAGCGGTTGCACATCCACAGAACACAGGCTGTCTGGGACGTTTGGTTTTCATGGTCTGTGAAAACAGCCTTTGTTAAACAACAGCATTCCTCACAGCTCACACTGGTGAGCCATTTGTCTCACACCTCAAACACCTCCCCAGTCCTATCCTCCTCCCTCCTGTAGCCACTATCACCGTCCCATCCCCTGCCAATGCTCGGACGTCTACGGTACGGAGAGGTCACCTAACTGCTGACGCTACACACTCTGTTTGCAGCTCCATGTAGGTTCTTTCCCATAATGAGCTTGCACTGAAATGGCCCACTGCAGTACACACTGACCTTTAGAGTGTGTGTATCAAGTCAATTAACACAGCTTACCCGTTACAGTGAACTTCAACATAGTGATGAGTAAAGAAAGATAAATTTGCTTATATTACGCATATCCTTTAAAATAATCTAACGAAAGGGATCCTTTATGATGTGCATCAAGAACCTGATAGGAACAAGGATGTATCACAAAGCTTTTTATGTTGAAAGCTATACAATTAGAGCCAAACTGTTGGACAGGAGAACAATATACCTGTCTTAGTGAGGGATCTTCACTGATAGGTTATATTATCACCTAAAGATAAGTTATCTAAATGTATTAGGGTTACAGGTACAGAATATAAAACTGCAGTTTTATCTGAATTAATAGAGAGCGCCATCTGCTGGTGTTCTGGTAAAGTATATACAGTCTTCACATACACGGTGCATAGCAATAACATTGATGAATATATCTAGAAATGTTATGTGATAGAATAACACAAAATAATGCAGAAATTAAAAATGGAAAAAAATGTTATTCATTGTTCTCAAAGTGTCTAAGGTATTGTCTCTGAGGTCAACCTTATCAACCTTTTTCCAGGCTGAGGGCCATTTCATGGGTACTGAGTCATAGGAAGGGCTACCAATACTGATCTATGAACTGGAGGGATTAGTGGTCACCTAAAATTCATGCATAATCAACATATTTTTAATGTTTTTTTTTTCTTTTTTTCTGTTATTAAATAAACTGAATTGAATAGACAAAAGTCTGGAACTGGAATCTACTACTACTAAGTATTTGAGGCAAATATTATCCATATTTCTACAACAGAGGACATTGGCCATTTCAGATTATGGAGAATAGAATAAGAATGACCTTCATTCATGACCTCTCATATGGAAATAGACATAGTACATAGTGTATGCCCCCAATATGCAGATACACACAGGGGTAAAAAAAATATCAAAATTAAAGTAAGAATTAAGGAAGGGCTTCATCAGGGAAAATTGGCAACATAAAAAATAATGTACAATTAATAGTTGAAAAAAAAAGAAACATATTAAATGATTCCAGAGGTTGGCAGGTTTGCATGGTAAGCCTAAGAAAAGCGCAAAAATGTGTAGCCATATTTATGCATTATAATACTATTAGACAATTTACAAGAATAAAAATACCTGTTAATAAAACAGGGATTTAAGCTCTTATAGCGTTTGTTGGGAGCTGTGATGGTTATTACGTCTAACAGCTGCTGGCAAAAAGAATCTGTAATAATGCTCCTTTGCAGTAGTCTGTCACTAAATGACCTCTCCATCTTTACAACAGCTTTGGATAAAGGCTCAGTGTGCAATGTATTACTAAAAGATGACCTTTTTTTGGCGTTCCATTTTACTTTAACACAGTTTGGAAGATTATCAAATAGTTGTTTCTGATTAGAATATTTTAGTTTTCTTGCCAATCCTGACTGCTAAATTAAATTATGCGACCCACATTAAAAGATTAAAAACAAAATAAATTTTGCTCTTTGGATCATTTGTATTTGGAAAATTAAGTCACTCAGTTCTACGCTACCTTCTTTGGTCAATAAACTGCTCAGAAGTTATAAAAAAAAAAGAAAAAGGGATAGAAATTCATTGCTATTAATTTGTGTTGCTAATAGCAGTTAGCATAGCCATAAAAAAAAAAAAAAATATATATATATATATATATATATATATATATATTTTTTTTTTTTAATCATAGTAACAGATTTAATAATAAATGTTTAAGTGGGACTGGTAAAAAGCATATTTCAAATGTAAATAAAATAATTTCCTTTATTTGCATGAACCATCCTTAAATATGCCTCCTAACTCTTAACATTAAATTGAATATTTTGGATGTTTGTTTTTCTAGGATGACTAGTTGCCCTCAGAAATAACATTATTAGAAATTTTAATTTTAGTTGCAATTTTATAGCAGTTTTTAAGCAAATTTAATAAAAAAAAAAAAAACACAACAAAAAAAAAAAAAAACAACAGTACACGACAATACATTGAGTTCTTCATGTTGCCTCATGAAAGCTCGAATGCTTTCTCCTATGTGTCCGTTTTTGGAAGATGAGATGTTGCAGATGAAGTGACGACAGGGAGGGATGGTGGAGAAAGGATGTGAAAGCCCAGAAGGAGAGGGTCATGGGTAATTTGCAGTGAAGGCAAGAATGCCGAGTAAAACAGAAAGGTATGAAATAACAAGCAAGTGAACTGTGTTCTCAAAAAGGTTCTCAGATGAATAGACTGACATGGGCATTTGTGCAGGGTTAGTGAAAATAAACTAAAATAATACTGGTATAGTTTATTTACACATAATAAATTAACATTTATTAGATAAAAGGTCTAAACTTAAAGATAACTCACACCACTGTTTAAGTTTCATGTCATGTGCCATTATTGGAAATGTTAAATTAAGGGACATTTTAATTAAATAAAAATATCCTTTCAGTGTTTTAGTATAATTTTTTTAACAGCTGTTATTAAAAATTAATGTCAAACCTGAAGAGGCCTGAAAACTAAAGGAGGAAAAATTTATAGTGACCGAACACAGAATTAAAAACTAAAGGATAACGAAAAAGGGAGATCTCATAAACCTCCACACTACAAAAGCAAAGACCTCAGACCTCAGGAAACAACGCATACAAGGCAGCAAAGCAGTGAACATTCTGCAGAAAATCCCTTTGCTCCTAAAAACTTACAGCTGTGATTCCAAAGGCAGAGTTTATGGTTTTTAGCAGTAAAATATAAAGGGTGCAAAAACATATGGCTGCTATTATAGGGTGTACGTTGTCGAGTCAGAGCATTAAAAGTATATATTAACTAGGAAAACCACCAACATGTACCAGCCTTTTTTGGATCAAACCAGCACTAAAAATGGAATACTTGCCCAAAATGATTGGATGTTTTTTTTTTCTATCCACAGAGCTCGAAATAACATGTCTCATCCACATGGAAGCATGAAATTCACCATATTTTTTAACAACTCCACTAAATGTGCATTATATTGATGAAAGAGGTGTTTAGAAGACATCTAAACTTTTATCAACAAGTAAATGAAATGGTCAGCCACAATGTTTAATCCAAATAATGCTAATTTTAAAAGAAAATATTACGTTAGACCACCAGCCTGAAACTTTTAGGCCATGGGGCCTCCCTTTGGTCAAGTTTAATCCAAACTGGGACTCTAATGCTGGATTTTGCACCTGAAACTGGGACTCATGGGACCAGGCAATGCTTCAACTAACTTGAGTCTAAGTTAAAGGTAAATTAGAGGATTTTCACAAATTTTTGGAAAGACCCACCCTCTGCACTTTAAATAAAATAAACATGCACGACTCTGTACTGTACTGGCTCCTGAGAGGGAACGGTTATTATAAGCATGTGAGAGCATGCATAAGCTCTCTTCTCCTCGTGCAAGTCCTGTATAAAAGTTGCTGCTTGCATCGCTCATGTCAGACTCCCCACGATAAGTTAAAAAGCGGACAAGCATGGAATGATTGACAATTAGGAAGACCACTTATTTTGATGATCCACCCTGAAAAAACTAAACATCCTCCACTATACCTTAAAGCTTTGTCACTGTTCCAGGGATTTGGGCCTTTGCTGCTCTCGCCTGTTTCTAGGTGACGTGCATTTAGATAATGTGTCAATTCAAATTAGTTTCTTCCTTCTTTTCACATTTGAAAACGTATTTCGAGCCACATAACTGCTTCCCAGTGGCTATTTTTCATTAATCATTAATTAGAGATATCTGTGAAAAGCAATAGTTGCAATTTTGCTAGAGTACCTAATAGGATTTTAGTTACATGGATATAATGTATAAGCCCTAGAAATACACTAAATGCATTCAACCCAACCTCATTCTTTAATCTTAAAAAATTTAAAGTCTGTTTAAAGGGTTAAAAAAAATGTTCAAATAATTACGTTCTATGTTTATTGAAATAAAATCAGAAAAAATATAAAACACAAAAAACCCCCACATTAAAAAACACCAAAAAAAAAACACTTACATGAATAGTTTGCAAATATGCATCAACAAACTATCATTTTTAAACTAAATTCTGAATTATTAAGCGATATTTATTAAGCTTAACTTCTAAAATGATAGATGAGACAGAAGAGATGTTTTTGTCATGCTGTCTTTTAAAGACAACCAATCAACTTTTACCATCCAATACCAAAAAGAATCCAGAAGGGAGCGCAAAGCTCCATAAATTATCTGATATTAACTGTATTTCAGTCTTCTCTTAGGTAGGCCTCCGGTATCTCCTCTTCATCATTGCTGCTCCCTTGGCTGGCAGCGTATTGTGTCATCTTTTCAACCTCCATGACTTTAGTCTCTGCAAGCTTCTTTTCAGCATCCAGTGACAGTTTCTGGGCCTCCTCCACCTGCGACTGGGCCAACAGAATGTTTGTCCTGACCGTGACGGACGCATTCTCTGCTCCTAAGCACACACAGGTACAAAACGCTCAAAGTTCTAAGATACAACATCTCAAGTTCAGACTTTAAAACAGCTTCATTAAGCAGGACATGGTGTCCATCATCATCCCCTTTGTCTCCCCCGCCCAAAGACCTGCAGAGTGACAGCTAACGATCCGTCCACTGTCTGAAGATGAAAACCAACAGGTGAAAACACTTAAGACTTTCAGATGCAAACCTGATATGTACGCCGCCTCGGCAGCCATCTCACACAGCCTCACTGAGGTCACCCAGGTCGACTCAAAGCGATTCATTTCCTCTTGTTTAGAGTTAACCTGCCACAAATTAAAACCTAGTCAGACATAACTAGATTTACAGCTTTCTGCTTTAAGATTTTTAGTTGTAAGATTTGAGCATGTAAAAGAAACACTTCAATGTGAAAGGACCACAGAGACTGACCTCTGCACGCTGGCTAATGATCACCTGCCAGATGGCATCTTCTTGTGCTGGACTAAATTTTCCTAAAGAGTCTAAATACTGCCTTTGTAGGGCGATGAGTGTGTGTACAGCCTGTTAGGAAGCAAATGGAAGGGTTGTAAAGTTTATACCAAAAATAAAAGACAACTTAAAGAGACACAACTTGTAGGATTTGATTTAAACACCCTGGGGTTAAACTAAAAGCTACTTCTTTTGACAAAAGAAAAAACAATAAAATCAGACCCTAATAGAAACAAAACTGTCTGAAAAGTTATTCTTCAATGTTCTGAAGCCAAATATCTGTAACCTTTGATAAATTGTATCTTTTGTATATTTCTTCTGACATGGAGCAGTGTTTGAGAAAAAAGGTAAATCATTATCAACTCTATGCAGATTTGCTTATTATTTCAGGTTGATCGATACAGGCATTGGGATTGTGCCGATGCAATGACTTGACATATTTGCAGATTGATCTTCTTTTAAAGTTGGAATCCTACAACTTTATTCTCATTTATCTTTTTTTCTTGTTAGTCTGACTCCAATGCTCGGACATAATTTTAAACCAAAATGACAATAAACAAGTAATTTAATTCATTTAACCACAGTGATTCTAACATATGTCATTTTTTTTACCCACTTTTGGAAAAGTGTAGGGTCCTGACACTCATGTACATAGGGTTAAAATCAACTATAGAGATTATGCTAGGTTAATTTGTTTTTTTTTAAACATTTGTGCCTCTAAGGCTACGTTTACACTGCAGGCCTTGATGCTCAATTCCGATTTTTTTATGAAATCTGATTTTTTTTATGTTGCCGTTCATATTTCCAAATATATGCGACTTGTATGTGATCTCCTGAGTGAACTGCAGTGATACAACGCAAGTGTCCCACATGTCCTACCGCCGTGCTCTGTGTTTACGGAAGTAAACATGGATGGTAGTTCCGGAGCACATCTAGAGGTCTTTTCCAACCATAAAAACTCAATCTTTTCAATATGTCTAAACATAAATACTGCTCTCCGCATCATCATCCGCCATGGTTGTTGTTTTTCTTGCCGCTTCTGCCTAGCAAGACGCAGAATAGTGATCTTTGCCGGGTATTAATGACGTTCGGGTCAGATGAATCTAACCTGGCCGTTCAGACACAGGTCGCATTTGAAAAGATCAGATTCATATCGGATTCAGGACCACATAGCCAAGTGGCCTGGGTCGGATTGGAAAAAAATTGGATCTGTGTTGTTCAGACTGCCATGAAAAGATCAGATCCAGGTCACATATGGGCAAAGAAATCGGATTTGGGTCACTTCAGGCTGCAGAGTGATCGTAGCCTAAATTAGTTTTATTTAGCTGCACTGGAAGAAAAAACAAAACAAAAAACTATCTCCTATATTTATAGTAGGGGTGTAAATCCCACCCATCATGGCGATTCAATTCAGTATCGACTTCCTGACGCAAAGATTCAATTATTTTCGATAGCGAAGAATACACCCCAAAATACTTCCACAGAAATGACTTGAACTCGCAAGGGGTGTGTAAGTCACCTTTTAGTGCTTCAGGAGTCAGAAATTACATAGGAGCGAATGGATAAAAATAGACCAGAGGGGGAAAAAAAAAATCTATACTCTTGCGGACGTGTCAGACGTGTCGATGCATCGGATCGTCAGCTGCTGGATCGATGCATCGACACAAAACTGTTATTATTTACACCCCTAATTTATAGAGGACATTTTATAGTAGAATAAAGCAATAATTGTTCCTTTTTTAATTGATGTAAAACTCTTGGATGGCTCTTTTTGCAGAGAAGCAAAAGTGTCCTTTAAAGAGGTTTTTTTTTTTTTTTATGATCACTTGACTTTAGAGCTTCCCCAGCAAATGTAAAGTATCAGTCAAGTCTAACATTAAAGGAGTTTCAGTCCCAACATGAAGCCATACCTTTGCATACTCTGTGATGGCATCAATCAGAGCCAAAGTGACCTGCGAGAGGAAAGTGCTTGAACTGTCTGTAACCAGAGAAGCTGCTCGTCGGACCAGGTTGTCATGAGAAAGGTTTTCAGCCTGCAGAGGTGGAATTCAGATGGGTTTACTTCAGCGGAAACTTACAAATATGCTCAACGAGGACTTCACTGCAACACTCACCTGTTTAAAAGGCACAGCACACAGACCACTGACAACTAGAGGAGCCACACCTGAACGCAGCACACCTGTCCATAGGTGGGATTTGGGAACAGATGGATTTATCCTGAACAGGAACCGGATAGAACTCCTGAACAGAACATGTAGTGTTAACAAAACAAAAAAAATATCCCAGAAATGACAAAGAAAAAAACGCAACACAACAAATCTGAGAGGAAAATGCCGATGATTAAAGACAACTTCTCTTTTTAAGGGTCTTCTAAAAACTATCTAATGACAATTTAATCAGAACATTTCGTTTACATATATTAATAGTCGATATAAGGACAGGGTCACATTATGTAACTGTAATTACGACCAACCTGAATAAACTGAGATAGTGCAATCTCCTCCACAGCGCGGCCATGTTGGTCCGCCAAAATAAAGAAGTTCCTCCCACGATCAAAGGTTCCCCCTTCTTCTTGATAACTTTACAGCACTGTGCAAGATAATAGATGGTCACCTAGCGCCATCTCGTGGCCTGTAGTGAAACGGAACCTTCTTAACATTAAAGATAATTGTGAATTTGATCCATAAAAAAAAAAGTTATTTTCACTTTCGTGTATTGCTGAAATTACATAATATATTTTTTTTTCCTATTTTGAGTGCATGAAGAATGAGAAATAGTTTTCTTATAATGAAAATTATTCATGGTTTGTCCATAAAATGATCAGAGACTGAAAAACCTGGAGGTTTTTTTAATGTTGCTTTTATAGCATTTTTGTGGCTTATTTTTTATTTATGTGTAGTGTGTTGAGCAGTTGTGGTGATTTTGGAGGGAGGATACTGTTGTTCATGTGGTTAAAATGTGTTTACAGTATAAACACTATTTTTCTTACACAACATTATGAGTAATAATTTCTCCCTAAGTTAGGTCCCTATGAAGATTTTTATTATTATTATTATTTTTTTTTATTTTTATTTTTTTAAGGTTAAGGACTAATGAGTGAATATATCTTAAAATATGTGCTGGTTGTGGTCAGGGTCAAGTTAGGCCAAATTAGTCAATTAACAATAAGGAGAGGTCAATACAAAATCCTTCTTAGGATAGAAAAACACAGTGTGGGGTTATGTGTGCTATTAAGAAGAAACATCAACCAAACATAACACTTGTGATATGTTTTTATTTTACATTAAAATGAGATTTTTCTTCATTAAATCAAAATGTAGAGTCAAACATAATGGTCAGAATTAGGCTTTAGAAGTTCTATAAAATGATTGGAGCTTCTAGTGACCTACAAATACAATCTTCTGAAATATCATACGGAAAATACATTTATGGATATGTTGATTATCACATTTTGCATTATTTTGCTGAGCCTGTGTTCACAACTTTGCTGTCAAAGCTTCTGGTTCAACTACATGCCTCCATGACAAGACAAACTCAACACTGCCCTCTTGTAGTGGCTGATCAAGTTTTTTTCTCCCTCCTTTCATCTCCTTCTACCTGAGGAAGATTTTATTTTATATTTATTATTTCAAGTTTTCAAGTCTTTCTGTCTGATAGACTCAACTTTTAATGACAAACCAGATCTAAAAAATCTAAAAAATAAAAGCTTAAAAAGATATTATCAATCATTAAAATTATTACTGTATATTACCGTATGCCTGACTGACGGTATAGACAGTGTTTGTGCTTGATTTTTATTGTAATAAATGGCATAGTTATACAATAACATGTCTCCTCCTTTATTAAGGTTTTTAACATTTTATCTGGCCATGACAGGATATAGAAATTTCCCCTAATATATACATATTTTTTTTACATAATCTGTTTTATATAAAGAAATTCATTTACGGTTAAAAAAAAGGTTTTTAGTCTTTTTTATATAATTTGTACAGAGTGCATAAAAAAAATTACCAATAAGCCATCTTCTCATTACATTCTCATAAATTAGCCTAAGAGACCTTAGGGCAACTTTTCTTTTTCTTTTTTTTTTAGCTGTGTAGGCCACAAACTCAACCATACTACTTCTAAAACTGAAAAAGTTTAACCAACATCAGCTTTTATGGATAGCAAACAAGGAATTTTCAGTTTTCTGCACTTACAGTGTACAGACATCAAACATGATTTAATAAACTTTTAGAGAACAAAAGAAAAAGAGCAACTTGTTTATACTATACATGTATACAGCCAACATTTCTATAGACATGCAGGTTTTGGTAATGTAAATATGTTTATTTCTATTTCACATTTTATTAAGCTGACTACTCTGTCCTCTAAAGTGTATACAAAACATGTAATGCAATTTAAAAGATAAAAATTTACCAGTGTCACTATTTTATTAACAAAATGGTTTAATACAACTAAAACAGTAGAATAAAAGCCTTAAAATGTGCAATGCTTAGAAAAAAAAATTAATGTACTGTAACTCAATAAAAACGTGTCACTCCATAAGCGATGAGGAACAAAAGACACACCTAGTGTCCATGGAAGGCTGCCTGGACCCAGACCCAGTCAGCAACAAACTATGGGCTAAGCTTGAACTTTTGTTCAGTTTACTTCAGTTTTCCAAAACAGAGATAAACAGACATTAAAGGTCTGGCAAAGTTAGGGAAAGAGGTTCTGGCTAAACAGTTTGGGGTTTTCATGATTTGTGATCATTTAATGGGTTTTACTGTTATGTAAAACTTGCTAAGAAGATGTTAATAGCGACCATTTGGTGGCAAAGCTAATGCTGACAAATCCCATTTGCTCTTAATTTGTTTAAAAGCTCCTTTGACTTGATTCCAAATTCTTCAAGAAAAACTTTGGTTCTCAAACATAAACTCCATGCCAATTTTTGAAATGAGAGAGGTTGGATAACGGGGACAAAAGGTCAGACTGGATCTGTGTGGTGAATAAAAAATAAAAGGCGAATAAATAATTCATTTACAGCAGGGCACATGCAGATCAGGAAATAAAGGAATCTCAAATGCAGATGAGTTTATTAGGAGATCATAGAAGCAGCTTGGGCAGAAGGAGTGCAGGAAGACTGAGTATGGGAGGAAAAATAAAAGGTGGAGATGAATAGAGACACAAAGACTATGTTCACACAGCAGGCCAATGTTGTGCAACTATAATATATTTGCTGCCCACCCCGGTAGGGGTAGTAAATATGTTTTTTAATCAGATAATATTCATCTGGATGCTCTAC
This sequence comes from Cyprinodon variegatus, assembly GCF_000732505.1. Lineage (NCBI taxonomy): Eukaryota > Metazoa > Chordata > Actinopteri > Cyprinodontiformes > Cyprinodontidae > Cyprinodon > Cyprinodon variegatus. The sequence goes on from NW_015151335.1 coordinate 301,539, forward strand.
TGGCTCAGGTTTAGAAAAACAAATGAAAGTGTGAATCGAGCTCATTCCAAGTTCCATTCAAAGTAAAAACTCTTGACTAAACTCAACTAAACTAAGCTACTATATTCAAAGAAGAACGAAAAACATAGTTGAAAGCCATAATCAATAAAATCATCCAATATTACAGTTCGTCATGGATTTTATGTTTGAAAACCAAGGTTTAACTTGAAGAAGTTGAAATGTGGTCAAATTAGCTTTTGACTAATTTAGAAGAATTGGAATGTGTTAAAAACTATACACAATATAAATCCAAGAGGTAAATAAAGCATTATATAATGTCTCCCACCCCATGCATGAAGCTGCTGCAGAACTGGAGAGCTCCTTCAGTGACAGACTGCTGCTCCCTAAATGCACCAGGGAGCGTTATCACAGATCCTTCCTCCCAACAGCTGTAAGACTCCATAACCACCACTGTTCCCAACAACCTTAATAAGTTGTTACATCCATGCTGATTTTGCACAGTTTCTACCTTAGTCAGTTAAATAACATGCTCATTTTGCACATCTCTGATGTTGCTGCAAATTTCAAATATCCATTACTGTAAAAATGTCCATAGGTGTATATTGGTTATTTATTCTCCAGCTGCACAGTTTTATATCGTTAAAGCACTTTAAAGTGCAGCATTTTATTTGTTCATTTTTTTTAAATTATGATTATGCTATTTTTAGACACTCTTCTAAGGTCCACATTTGTGTGACAATTTTTACTATAATCTTTTTCCTGTAACGCTAGCATTTACCCACTGTGGGACAATAAAGGGACGCTCTATTCTATTTACTATTTGGCAAAATAATGTTTTATTTTAAGATTTTCTTAAACAGAAACCAAATAAAATTCAGTTAATACATTTTTAGCCTTTTTTTGATTGAGGTAGTAGCTAGCAAACATGAGGACTCCCACATTTTGGTAATCAAAATGTAATGAGCATATGAGAAAACACATGAAGGTAAACCATATATTAGTGCTCAACCCCTTAGTTTTAGCTTTATAAACAACAGCTTAAACATGTCAGCATGGTGTCCTATATGGTTTAATGAGTTAACATGTCCTTAACCCACATTAAACACATTAAAATTGTCAAAAATCATCAAAGTGACAAATTATTTATCCAGAAACCTTCCCTGACTAGTGCCAGACCTTTGCATCTTTATTTCCGTTTTGAAGGCTTGAGTTTTCTACAGCATTTAGCAGCATAGCAGCAGGCCACAGCAGAGTAATTCTTTGTTTAAGCCAGGTACTGAACATTAGATTAGATGAGCTTTATTGATCTCACAGCGGAGAAATTCACTCGTCACCTATTGGCATAGAAGTTACTGAAGGTGCAAACAGGGAGGAAAAGGTGCATTAAGAATAAGCAATATATATACAGTATATCCAGGTATATACAGTATATCAAGATAAATAGAAATAAGGTGCAAGTGTACATGTATCGCACACAATGAAAACAAAATAAAAATAAGAAATAAGACAATAAGAAATAAAAAATATGTACAATCCGGATGGCTAATATACAGGGGGGAGAAATATTGCACATTTAGCGTATTGCACAGGATATTGTTCACAGTCAATAAATAAAAATAAAAATGTAGCTGCACAGTGGTTTTTACAGGAGTTATTGTTATTATAGTGCAATATTATAGAGTCTGGTGGCAGCAGGAATTAATGCCCCATTTATACTACCCCTCTGAAACCGATCAGTGCCGAGTTTGGACCGAGCTTGGATTTCTACATCACGCTAGCACGGTTCCTTGCCTCCAATCAGTGGTGCACGTCACTACAGCTCTCAAGGAGGAAATTAATATATACACAAATGGTGGCGTCCATAACATTCAGGAACTAATGTGCCTGGATAGCGTCCTCTGCCCAAAATTTCAATGACAGCATCGGTCTCGCATTATCCCAGGTCGCACTGCGCTCTTTTGATGCCATTTGTCGTTATTATGCTAAGAAGCAGTTTTTGTTGTGAACAGGTGAAGAGATCTTTCAATTACAAAGCCATACATGGCAAATAACCTTGCAAATGAGTCAGGTGACTGTAAATAGGAGACAACGCAGTTTGCTCATGTGCTCTTGGTTATCAGAGAACCGAGACAAAACTGAACTGTGCAGATCCCTACTGTTGAACTACTACTAGATTTAGCGCGGTTCAGTTGGGTCTGGCACGGTCCAGTTCAGTTGCGTTTCATTTACACTCAATAGTTGTCTTGGTTACCGTGCTCAGAGTGTTCTTGGCACGGTCTCAGAAGGGTAGCGTAAATGGGGTAAAAGGAAGCTTCACGCCTCCTGTAAGAATATGAACGTTCTAAAAACTCAGAGGGAAATTTTGCAAAATGTTTTGCAGCAATTTGGTCCTGATGTCACTCATCAGCTCCACTTAGCCTTTGGCCATTTTACAGCATAAGGTCTTTTGCATGTGAGCTTTCATGCTGGCAACACCAATGTGATCCATATTTAACTTTTCAAGGCAGTCTGACCATTGAAGTTCTGATCTTTTCACACAAAATGAAACCTGATGGGAATCATTTCAATATATAGAGACTACACCAAATACATACCTGATTTCTTTTAAAGCATCTACAGTCTAAACAGTCATGTTGCATTGCATCAGACTTACGTAATTTCCCTAGATCTGACTAAACATCTACAGAGACTTCTCCACAGCAGCAGCAGTCACTGCTTCTCCAAAGGGGGTTGTTAATAGTGATGCTTTGTTTTTCTTTTTTGTCTTCTTGTTTTGATGTTTTTGTTGTTTTGATGTTTTGAGCTGCCATTGCTCAACAGTTTGACAGTAGCACATACATTAACATCAGTATATATATATATATTTATATTTTTTAATGGAGCTTTATTGAACATTGCTTGTAACAGTTGCCACCCCGGTTCGTAAGGGAGAAATCTCCATGTATTGCAAAAAGGAAAAAGCATTTTTTAAGTTTTTTTACAAAATTTATTTCAATAAGTATCACAACAATATGTGATATTAAGCAAATAATGCAGAGAACCAATTCTTCATCACAGGCCTGGTTCACCTCAATAAAGCACATGAGTGTGGCCCCAAACTTAAAATTTCCCTTCTTTTTATCCTACAGCTATGCAACCTTGGAATCCCTCTGGCTCTCCCAAAGCCTAAGGTTGCAGTTTCCTGCATCCGGAGCACACAGTATCCAAGTAAGTTAAAAGAAGTACGCAGTTCATCTAGCCCCCAACCGCAAAGTTCCCAAATAAGGTAAGAAAAATTCACAGGGCATCTTACATCTAACATAGTACACAGTTAACTTTTGTTACATCTATCTCTTACACAATCATATTTGCTATAACTTCGATAAAAATGTCTATTTCTGTTTTTTTTTATTTTTTTTTTATTTATCCTTTATTTAAACAGGTAATACCCACTGAGATTAAAAATCTCTTTTGCAAGGGAGACCTGGCCAAGATAGGCATCAAAATTACATCACATCACATCACATCATTACATACGTACGTGTTTGTGAACCATTCAGACAGTCTGGTATCATTAGCATTTTATCAGTAATGTGATTGATGACACTAAAAAAGAAAAATAAATTTTAGCCAAAGATCAGAATTGAACATCAAGACCTGCAGCGGGAGCCTAATCCAAAAAGCTCTAAATCAAGAGAGAAGTAAAAATACTAGCATAAGGAAGTGTAGCGTAACACTGGTAATAAAATCTCATACCTAATCAAGAAACGAAACACAATAATATAAACTAATATTGCAAGACAAAGATCGAAGTAAACAACAGTGAATGGTTGGGGTGACTGAGACCACAGCACATAAGACAAAGTGAAGCTGCCATCTTTGTTTGTAGTTTTTTTGACCCACATGTAGAATCACACAGAGAGCCAGTGAGTTTTAAGTTTTATTTACAAAAGCAACAAGAGTCTGGAAGTGGAGAACTGATGGAAGTCAGTTGAATTTTCTGGGTAGTCTGAGGTGAAAAAGCAGACTGACCAGGAAGGTGTTGGTTAATGACAACTGATGACATTTATACATTCAATATAAATGTTTATTGTTTAGTTGAAATTCTGTAGCAGATCTAAATAACCCATACTAGTTGATCAAGGACCCCAGGTAGGGTCATGACTCTAATTGTGGGAATCAATGATTTTGAGGAAAGTGTAAGTCATGTGGTGAAACTGAAAGTTATGCATTCCCTTACAATACAGTAACAGTAAAATGTAATATATCAAGCATAACGCTAAAATAATAACAAAACAGGTAAGTCAACAACCATATTTTAGGTGGTGCTGTATATATAACAGCACTTTATCTATATATTTGCCTTTTTCAGATTAGATCAAATCTATATTAGGATTAAACTTGTTAATCAAGTTATTGTCTTTAAAATGCTATTGAAACTGTTGATCATTCTAACTTGTAAAGAAAGATTTGTTGCATAGGTCTTTATAACACTCACCATGATTGACATTTTCTTCTATAATGTAAGCTTTTCAAGTTTTCATGATCTTTTTAAAAACATTATGTTTTTTAGTTCATAAGAAGTATTTTGCAGCTCTTTTGTTTACAATATGTTTTAAAAAGTATCAGAAACATTTATGGTTTAATGTTTTTACCTATGCTGAGGGTGTTCATATTTAGAGAAAGTAAACAGATCATTCTTTGAATAATTAATGACACTCTTTCAGCATCATTTTAATGAGTTTCAGAGGAGCTTATTAAGACACAATGGAAAACAGACAACAGGGTAATTATTATCGTCATTACTGCATGAACAAAAACAACTTTTAATGAAAAACAAAACAACACTTCCGAGTGTAATACTCCCACTTGGCACATGAAAGTCAGTATCAAAACTTGACGACTTGACAACTATTCGAGGCCCTAGATTAGCAGCCAAAGTTAAACACTTTCACAAACAATTGTTCACCTTATAGTTTCCTTTGCAGTGACTAGTAAAAGTATTCATATTCCGTGAACATTTTCCCATTTTGTGATTTTACTATGAAAAAAGTTCTACTTATTTTATTGAACGTTTATACGACAGATCAACTCAAAGTAGGGCATTACTGCAGTGGGTTACTAAAGCTTGTCACTTAAAAAATATGAAAACAATATAAAAGGTCTATCAATTTAAAAAAAGCTAACTTTTGTTGTCTTTTTTTTTCATTTATTATAAACGTACACGTTAAATAGGTTTTACCCTTCCCAATAATCAGTAGAAAGGTCTCTACTGACCACAGAAAAATCTGGAATTTCTTCTCAATTCTTGATCTCTTTTTTGCACACTGGGTCCAAATCTTTGAGGTTCCAAAGCCTCTTTGCCATCAACTTAGTAATTAGTACCAACAAAATTTTTACCATCTTATTCAAGGCTCGAATTCACCTAAAACGTTAATATTCCTTCCTAATCAGAAGAAACTTTCTGAAAAAATTAACTGCTTATACTTTTATTACGATTAATTCATGGGCTTTACTGTATCTAAAAAATAAACAAAAGTAACTGTATATATTAGATACAGTATCTATTAGATACAGTTACTTTTGTAACCGCTTGCAAATGCTTCCCGGTCATAGCAATTCTGACTGGAGCCGGCTGCCTTTGTTCCTGAGTGAGCATAGAGTATCATGGGGTAATTGGAGACAAGAAATTTCTCTGTCCTCTCTGAGTCATCTGAACCACAGAACCTTGTTGTATGGGAGGCAAACCTGCTGATAAAGCTTGGTTTATACTTGCTTCATTGAACAGGGTACGAGGGTTCACCAGTCAAAAGTGACGAAATCATGCCATCTTATGGCATGTTGTTACTTTTTATTCAGTGACTGAAAACAGCATACAGGGATGAGTACATTGGACGAGCTTGTGGTACAAACAAAGATTTAAGTTTTGTTCCATCACATACAGCATAAATAAAGTCTGAAACAACTATCCATGGTATGTAATGCATTTAAAAAAAAAGGTATGTATGGGCTTCACAGGCAGGCTGACTTCCACATTGTCATGTCTGTGGCCGTTTCCGAACATCCGCCCTATGCCCTAGATCCCTCAATACCTATGTAGTGCGTGGACTATATATTTCCCCTCATCTGGCAAACCACAAGTGTTGCACACCTTTGTGTTTGTTGAAATGGGAAATTTATTTCCATCAGTTTTCCTGATTTTCCTCTTGCTTTCTTTTCCGTTTTTGGTAGGTTAGTGGATCCTAGTTATTTATATTAAAAAGAATAATAGCTTGTAACAAGAAGTTGTTCATATTTTAATAAATGTCAAAATAGACCAACTGTAATTGTCAGTAGTTCTTCAATTTGATCTGCTTTCTCCATTGCTGAACTATTCAAGTTATAAGGGTGATTATATGGAGACATTTGATATTATTTTTATTGGTTTGGTGCATGGGGAGAACATACCAACTCCATGCAGAAAGACCCTGTGTCATAATCCTGGCACTGGTGGCTGATTGCTCATTTCATCCACCTGTTTAACTCTGCCCGGTTTCTCATTACTGCTAATCTGTTCCACCTGTTTCCAGCTCCTATTTATGCTGCTTGCTTTCCAGCTACCGGTGCCAGATTATTCAAGCTGTTCAGTGTGAGTAACTCTTGCGTTCTGATCTTTCTTCTGATTGTCTGATTCTGACCTGTTTCTGCCCTGTGGATCCTGAGTTTTGCTTTACCCCTGTCTACTCTGTTGATCTGCTCTGTTCTGGGCTTATTCTTGGATTCTACTGGCTTACCGAACCTGGACTGTTCTTCTGACCTCTGCTTGGATTCCCCATCAGTACCTCATTGGCTCTCTGATCTTCTGGTCCAAGAACTTGGTTCTTCTATGACTTCGGCTTTGGATATTCCCTACTCTCTGCTGGAGCTCTCCTAGAGAGATTTATGGGAAATGGAGGCATTCAGGGCAAGCTTTACCATCAGAGCTGCTTATGATGTTTTTCCGACACCTGAAAACCTAAGCCAATGGTATGGCGATGACCCCACATGCTCCTTGTGCCCAAGCCCAGCAACACTGAAGCACATCTTAGTGGGATGCAAGACCAGCCTTACCCAAGGTCGCTATACCTGGCGACACAACCAGGTGCTCAGCAGTCTTTCAGCTGTGCTGGAATGCCAGAGGATGAGTGCAAATGCAATTTTTGCACACTTTTTGTTTGAGACGGTCAAGCCAGCTTCACCATCACCAGTATTGCTGACATCGGGCAGCTGGGCAGAGCACAGGAATGGAAAATGCCGGAGAGCCTGAACAAAAACTTGTGCTTTCCACCGGAAATTTCATCCACCAACCTGCGTCCAGACCTCATTCTGTGATGTCCCTCCCTCAAGCTGGTGTACATCATTGAGCTCATGGTACCCTGGGAGGGTGCCGTATAGGAAGCCTTTGAGCGGAAGAAGCTGAGATACACCAGTCTAGCAGCAGTGGCCTGACAACAAGGATGGAACGTGAAGTTACGCCTGGTGGAAGTAGGCTGCAGGGGATTCATGGACACCTCAACATCTAGGCCACTGAGGGAGATGGGGGTGCGAGGGAAAAGTCCACAGGTAGGCAATCAAGGACCTCTCTAAGGCCGCTGAAAAGGGCAGCCAGTGGCTGTGGACCAGGAGGAAGGACCTGGCCTGGGGCTCAAAGGGGTGATGGTTGGTGTGAGTGAACCTGGGATTCTGGGATTCACTGCTGAACCCTCTGGAGGAGTTGTGGGCCTATCAGTGAAACACCCAAGAAGGAGGGTGCCCACTTGAGAACCCAAGGCATGCCATCACCCACTTGATGACCACAGGGTCTCATCGGTGCCTTAGGCATCTATTGGGATAACAACATCTTGTCCTACTCAACAGATCTGGACACTGTTGCTCCTCGGCGTTGGCTGACATCAGCTCTCCTCATCACCCAGAATTCAGGGGGCAGGGGCCGCCTCTAGCAGAGGACATTCTCCCTCTTGGATTCATCTCCTTCCTCTGGGATCAGACTGAACTTAGAACCAAGGTCATGACTATTGCTTTAGTAGGTGTCAGCCCTTTATTCTTAGTCACTGACCTGAGTTTCTGTTCCTACAGAGGATCCAGTTTATCCATTCCAGCTGACGAGCAGCCGCACACTGTTAGTGACATAAAGACTTTTTGAACTTATTCAGATCTGTCTGTTTTTAATATTGGATCCAAGGTTTTGAGATTTTGACACCCTTGGCTGGGAATCAAACGCATAATCTCTTTCTGCAAGGTAACAGTGCAACAGCTTGTACCACTGTTGCACTCCTCTCTTACCAAGTTCCAAGAAGTGATAAGAAAAACAAAACAATTAATGTAACATATCATTACATTGTGCTTAAAAAATGCTTCTTTTTAATGCTCCCCACAAAAAGGCCTACTGATCCCTGGGCAAATTTTTAGTCATCCACATCATGGCAACCAAGAAATTACATTACATTACATTTACAGAATGCAAATGAAACAAGAAGTTAGCAATTTCTCTAGATATTTTTCTAAATTGCCATGTGGATTGCCTTTGCATAATGACTAGGAAGCCCAGAGGTATGGTGTTTAAGTGAGTTCTACATGCACGTCTTAACTTAGATGGTGTTGTGATATTTTACCAGTAGATTATGAATAATAATGTAATTAAATAACAATGTAATTAATATCTTGAGATGACCGAAACGTTCGCTGTATGACTAATCCATTTAAGACATTTAAACTGCCTTGACTTGAAATCGCTAAGGATGCTGCTCCTGCTGAAGATAAACCAGGAGTGTTTGTGATGTTACAACTGAGTTTAATGGTTTGAGTGAATATTGATTGCCAGCTAATTAAATCTCTGCAAAGTGGGGTGGCTCCCTGCTCACAGAACGAAGGGTCGGGGGAAAAAGTGGGTGAATCTATTCCTGCTTTAGAGAGGTTTGATAGACAGGGTGCCAAGGGAGCTCCTCCTCAGGCGACCACAGAGCTGAGTGTTGGTGTGAAGGCGCAGGGAAGGTTTGGTAGTACAATGCCTAGTTCCACTAAACAGAACAGCTTCAGAATTGAGAGGATGAAGGACCTGAGTGGCATTCATAATTTAGGTTAAAGAGCAGCACTGGGGCCTGACCTAATTCGAAGTACCATCTGCTATGAAACACCCTTGTTACGATGGTAGCAGGACAGCCAACTATGGGACTCTGGTCAGAGTCATCGCACTGAGCCGCAGCCATAGCCTAGAGCAGGGGTCACCAACCTTTTTAGGGTGAGGGCCACTTCAAGGGTACCGAGACGTAGGAAGGGCAACCATTACTGACCCATGAGATGCAAGGGTTAGCGTTAGCCTAAAGTTTGTTCATTATCAACATATTTTTATTGTTTCTGTTAATTTCTAAGTTTATTTAGACATTGTCATTTTGAAATCTCTATAAATGATTAAAAAGAACAGCAACAGAATAAAATAAAATTTCAAACTTAGCCCACTGGTGGGTTGTTCTTTATTTAGAAGACTCTGAGGGCCCCCCATGGGGTCCTTGAGGGCACCTTGGTGCCCACGGGCACCGCGTTGGTGACCCCTGGCCTAGAGGCTATAGAGCAACAGATCCAGAAGTGTACCATGAATGGTTTCAGAGGCCTTCTAGGAGGTCAGAGCGGAAGTTTCCATCCTACTGGGATAGCTGCTGGCTACACTTGTCAGACGAGAATTTGGATGGCCCGACTCCAACCCTAGAACTGGGACTACGAATATGGCAACTTGAATCCCTTGCCCAAGACATTAAGCGTTTTGACCCCAGTAACACTGAATCCACCATTGATGACTACCTTAGAGAGGTAGAACGCTGTCTCATAGACTTGCCTAATCCCTCTTTAGGTAAGTCACAAGTAGAATCTGGAAAACCACTTCAAGAAGTGTTCGTGTGTTCATGGAGAGCCTTCAGCCTTCTATTTGAGACTGCTATTTTTCTCTTTGCCAGGCTTTGATAGAGGAATACTAGGTGCACCACTGACCCAGCTTATGTGATGTTCGGGGACCTTGGCATCTAGCAGAAAAATAATTAACAGCCAAAAGAATATTACCGTCTTTACAAGCTGCCTATTTTCAGGGGCGAAATGCTCTTGGTTGGGAGGAAAACCACAATCTTCCTCCACAATCTTCATGAGAGCATTAGGGATGAAGTCACAGATAGCAGATAACATGTGTCCATCCTAGCAAGGGAACAGATAGCGAGAACAGGGTTGGTTATGGAGTCAGATATGTGGTGGATAACGTTTTGTTCATTGAAAGGTTTTATCTGTACGATTGGGCTTGGCTGACATCTAAGCACAGATTCCAGTATCTCTGTCGTGAGGGGACTATGAATATGATATTCGTGACAAGAGTACTGCTACTGAAGCTCCTTGTAAATGTTATTATCAACCAGAACTGTAGTGATAAGTTCTGCATCCATTTTTTGCCTGCTTTGTGTTTCAAATTTTATGTCTGCTAGGCGACAGTGCTTATGGGCAGTGAAAGCCAGAGAAGGCTGGACAAGTTTAAATCCATACCTAAAACTCTTCTGGCCTCTTTATTTTCCTGGACCTTGAAGGACCCAGTCCAAACAGACTGGATCCTTGGAGGATGCAGCCTCTGAATCAAACACACCCTATGAATGATGATGCCTCATTAGAGTAAGGGGCGTTCCAAACCTGCAGATGTGTTAACTGTGTTCTGATCAGGGCAAATTAAGAAATACTTGATCTATGAGTTAGGTGAAGTCTTGCTCTCTGAAAAGCTTCCCCGCATTTAAGATTGACATGACTAACAACAGCTCTGTTGATGGTAAATCCTTCATCCGCAAGATTAATGATAAGGTGATAATTGTACAAATTTTGGTGGTAATTTTTCTATGCATTAACTTTGTGTTAATTACAACTTTTTTTATGAAGGAAATCTTCTACACAAACATGCGCTACATTTTATTTGCCAACACACTTTTTTGTGATTGCACTAATTTAGTAATCACAAATATTTTGCTGAACTTAAGCTATTTTGCTGTTCCTATACCATTATGGCTCTGCATTATCCTCTTCATTGTATCATCTTTGTGTAATTTTGTCACTCCATTGACTCTGACAGCAATGAGCCTGGAGCGCTACGTGGCTATTTGCAAACCACTGTCTCATGCAGAGCTCATTACCTCAAGCAGAGCCCTGCAGGGCATTCTCCTGATTAACTGTCTCAGCATTATACCCTTTATTGTAATCCTTTTATTGTTTTTCTCTTCAGTCAGTTTAAGCCTGTTAAAACATTTTGTTGTCTGCTCTGTAGAAATGTTTATTTTGTACAGATGGCAGAGTGATGTTAGGTCTGCAATTAGTCAGCTTTACTTCCTGATCATGTGCATCCTCATTGCCTTTTCATATATTCAGATAATGAAAGTTGCCAAAGCTGCATCGGGAGAGAATAAAGAGTCGGTGCGCAAAGGACTCAGAACAGTAATTCTACATGCTTTTCAGCTCTTGCTCTGTCTTATGCAGTTGTGGACCCCCTTCATTGAAGCTGCCATAATTCAGATTAATTTGAGCCTGTTTGTAAACATTAGATACCTTAACTATATATTTTTTAATCTTGCTCCACGATGTTTAAGTCCTCTGATCTATGGACTCAGGGACGAGGCCTTTCTACTGGCACTGAAACACAAGGTGTTTGGTTGCCCATTCAAGAACAATTTGAAACTCTAGTTCTTAAGCATTGACATTGAAACATTATTATTGACCTGTAGAAACATCAAGCCTTTGTATGCCTACAGATGTACTGTATTTTTTTTAAGTTTTACTATATCATTTGAACATACTTTAACCAATGTACTCAGAACAGATACTCTAAAAAGGAAGAAATAGTGAACATGGTTAGAAAAAGCATAATAGCTATTTTTTTTACTTTGTGATGTTTGTCGTAATGTGAGCTTAATACCTTTATAGTTCAGAGTAAGAGATGTCAGCTGCTTACATTTTTTAAATGCAGGTCATTAGTTTTTCTTATATCAGTGACAAAAAACTAACTTGTTTCATTTTTCCTAATGTCTAATTGGTGAGCACTACTAGTAATATAATAGAAAAGATAAATATCGTATTTGCACAATTATCTGAGTAATTATGTTTGAAAATGATAAGAAATGAAAAAAAATGTAGAAACAATAAGATGTATGAGATGAAAATGTTTCCAGCAGGTGAGTTATCTGTGTTGCTTTAGGACCCAATGTTAATAAGGAAGCTTATGCTAATAATCAATAAATCATAGAAATGCTTGGTTCTCCTGTGTGGACAGGAGAACGAGTCTCAACCCCAAAATGTTCTCATTTAAACAATGTTATCTTAACCTTTTTTAACATCTGGTGGTTGTACATAAACCATATATGCAATTATGTGTCAAAGAGTTGAAAGCGAAGAAAAAGTTAAGGAAAGAAAGAGGAAAAAGAAAAAAATTAAATCTTCTGAGGTGACACTTTTTAAAGTTCCATGCATAACAGTTTAAATACATTCAGCAATTTTTGGAAAAAAAAGTTGTAATTGCTTAAATAACATAATGTACATATGTTTAGTTTTTTGGTGCTGTGGCTATAAATCTGATAATGTCTGGAAATTATGGTGTGATAACTGAAGCTTCAGTTAAGTGAGTAGGCTCCTAATTTGCATTGTTTCAAGTACATTTTTTTTTCTTCTGTTGTAATGTACCTTCATTTGCTAATTAAAAACCTGAATTTCCCCACTGTGGGACAATAAAGTATTATTATGTGTATTTTGGCTGATTTCTTTTGTTCAGACCCCCCCCACACACACACACACATTTTTTTAAAGTAATTTTTCTGACTTTATTTTATAAAAGCTTCACTGTTTATTATAATGGCACAATTTGACAAATCAAATTCTTATCTATTAAAAATCGATAGGGATGTTCGATATGGATGTTCAGTTTTTTAGGGCTAATAATATTTATGATCTAATAACATAAATGTGTGCAAATTTGACAAAACAATTTTGGATTCCAAGAACGGAGCAAGAAGGGGGCCAGTGGTGACCATGGCTAACCATAGTCGATCATTGGCCACCCCTACCACAGTTTCTTTGCTGTTCCCCTTGAAGCATAAATGGCAATGGTCGGTACATTTCTTTTTAGCAGGACGTATGACTTTTAACATGTTATAATTATGCTATTGATTTTATTCATAAGTGTTTTAAAGCGATGTTTGGTTTTACATTTTGATTTTACCCTTCTATGATGATTTTACCTGTAGCAATTTAAGATTTTTTTTTAATGTAAAGTGCATTACAAATAAAATGTATTATTATTATTATTACTTATATAGCACTTTTTCAATTCAGGAGACTTGATCAAAAACTACATTCAGTCATTCACCCTCTTCATGCACACACTCATGATGGCAAGCCACATTTTAGCAACAGCTATGATCCTTCAGTCAGGGTTGGGATAACTGACAGAAGCAAGGCTGTTGTACACAGGAGCTACCAGGCCCTCTGACCACCATGAGTAGGTAATGCGGGTGAATGGTCTTGCCCAACGACATCGAAAGCTGGAGCAGGTCAAACTCCTGCGTCTTACAACACTGTCTTCCCACATACTTCTACGACCTCCAGAAAAAGCTGTTCACCTCTAAAACAGAGTGCGGCAGAAGTGATGATCTCAGGTGAAATGTTCTAACCAGCTTGATTTTTCAGTTGTTAGTTTATTAAAAACAAACTGAAAACAAAATGAGAGTAATAATTTAACTGTTGACATAAAATTACTAAAGTTAAATATACCATAAACAGAATTCACCCTCTTTTCTAGTACTATTTTTTATGATTTACAGAAATGAGGGGATGTTTTGTTCCTCTGCAGTTATCAAGAAGTCTTCTTTAAAATGAGCAATAAAGAACCCCTGCTCAATCCATTCATTGTGTATATTTCAACCAATTTAGACAATATACATGGATAAATATTTATGTAGAATTAGGTAGTGAAGGCTTTGTAAAAATCTAGCCTGTGTCATTGATTTATTTGTTAAAGATGGATGTTTTGCTCATTCACTTTCCTGCTGGTACAGTGTGATTAGACTCACCCTTAACTTGTTTTAGTGCTGATCAGTTTTTGGCCACCCTTCGATGTACATTGGCCACTGTCTAGCCACCCCTATGAGCATTTTCTGGCTCCACCACTGTCGAACTCCATCATTTTTCTTTGCCTCAATCACTGATACGGCTAAAAATGACTACATGTTTAGCTGCATGTCGTCATTCAGGTACTGGTTGTCTCTGTGGTGCCCTGAAAATGATGAAGGATATGTTGATAGTTGCCAAACTTTTGAGGGAAAACCTGATCTGATTCCCAGAGACAGCATCCATCCCATTTTGGATGGAACAGCTCATCCCCTAGTAATGTGGACAAATTTAGTCTTCCAAAACTTTAACAGCCCAGGTTCAACACCAGGAAGCATAGATTAAACCACCTCTCTACAGTTTCTGTGCAGTAACATACAAATTACTCCATTCAGACGGTATAAAAAATATAAAAAAAAAGTCGGGATAATCTCATTAAAGTCATTATGAGTCCAAGTGAACAAAAAGTAAAAACAATTACATGTGTCTGTATTTGTCATTTCAAATCTCTGCACTGCATTTGATACAGTCGATCAAAATATTGTTTAGAAAGATTCCAACATACTGTAGGAGTTAAGGGAAAACACTATGCTGGCTTAAATCTTATTTGTTTTTTCAATTTCAATTTGCTCATGTTAATGATAAATATTTAATGTTAATGATGAATATTTCTCAATTTCAAAGTTACTTGCGGAGTACCTCATGGATTAGTGCTAGGACCTTCACAGTTTATTTTATAAAGGCCTCCATTTGGTTGAATTATCCAACAGCATTGGGTCATTTTCATTGTTATGCTGAAAATACTCTGAAGATACACCAAGGATGAAACTGGCTTGTTTTTTAGATTACAGGCATGTCTCGAGGAAAAAAAAACCTGGATGACATTTCTGTTTTTTTTTGTTTTGTTTTTTATTCAAACAGGACAGAAGTTATTCTCTTTGGACTAGAGTCCTTAAAATATAAGCTGATTAGTCAGTCACTTTATCTGTATGACATTAAATTGGCCTCTGATAATAACATAAAAAAAACATATTTCCGAACAGGACTTAAATCCCATATCAATTCTAAACTTCCCTTCTTTGATTTCTGGAATGTTACAAAAATGGGATTTTTCTTATTCTAGGTTTATACTCTAAATAGAGAATGCTGCTCCAACTTAAATTAATTGCTTCAATTGGTAACAAGCAATTGACTCAAGTTGATCCAACTTGATTTTTTAAGTTTTAGGGTTGAAAACAGTTTTTTTTTTTTTTTTAACTAATTAAAGCAGTTCAAGTTTGAGCTGTTTTTTCTTTTCAGAGTACATGGCGAGAGACTTTGCCTTTGTTACTTTAAGACTAGACATTGTAATTTTTGCAATCACCAAGTCTACAAAATGCAATTAAAAGGTGTCATTTGATCCAAAAGGCTTCAGCCAGAGTTTAAAGGGAGTTTTTTTTCTCTCCACTGTCACTGCATGTATTCTCAGTGTGCAGAATTGCTGTAGAGTCAACAGCACAAAGCAAGTGAATGTCTCCTGTTGCACCATGCTCATCCAGAAAGGGACAATTCTGCTAAATGACAATTCTGCTGCTAATGACAGCTCGGTAAAATCAGCAGGGTTTCCTCAAAGAGAAAGCTTTTAACCAATCTGTCTGTATGATTTGATTAAATTGTCTCTCTACAGTGCCTTGAGATGGGATGTGTTGTGACATAAACAAAATGAAATCAATGGATTTGACTTTCCAGTGTAATACCCCTATTTGTTCCAGTATAATTGCCTGTACTTATATAGAGCTTTATACTATATTCAGTCCTTCATAGACAGACTAATGGTGGCAAACCATAATAATAGCCACAGCCGCCCTGGGGCACACTGACAGTGAGGCTGCTGGTGGCCCTGTATCACATCTATGCAGGTGAAGTGTCTTGCCAAAGGACACAAAGACATGAAAGCCAAAGCCGGAGCTAGAACCGACAACCCTTCGATTGCAGGGCAAACTCTTACACCCAATGTCACTGTCGCCCTAATAATATTTATTTTTGAATCATTAACTATAAAAATGTTTTTGGTGCTCAGTACAAAGCAGGTGACATAAAACAAAGTTTTACAGCAAAAGAGTTTTACGCACCGAGTTGTGTCATAATGACACCATTGTGTTGAGGTGTGCATCCTTAACTTTACTGTAGAGAGGTGGATTAAATAACATTTTCTTTCTACAATGAGTTCTGATGCACCTATTTTCCCAGTTTGTTTCGTGCATTACCTCTAATAATGTTTTGTATGCTCAGTACAAAGCAGGTGAAATAATAAAATAGTTTGTCAGTAAAAGGGTCTTACACTTCTCCACTAACTGTAATAATTATGCAGTCAAGAGGTGTGTCATAATGATAACATTGTGTCCACGTGTGCTCTGTGCATCCTTAAGTTTACTGTACAGAGACGGCTCAACAGAGAACATTTTGTGCCTACAATGAGTCATGATGCCACTTTAGAGCTTGGAGAGCTGAAATGAGAGTGATCTTGTTTCTTTGATTTAATGCTTATATAGAATATCTTAAATATGTTAGTTGTGCTGATCAAAATAATATCTGTATTTTAAGGTTGTGAAAAATTTCTTCTTGTAACTAACAAAGTATTGGGGATATTTTTACAGTGGCCTGATAACTTTTTGAGGTTTTTCTGTATCCTATACAGTCTTGATGTCTAACAACAGCTCTCTGGATGGTGGTAAACCTTTACGGCGAGTGATGGGTGATCAAGGGATTTTTGTACAGGTTTTTGTAGCAGTTCTTCTTTGCATTAACTTTTTGCTGATCATAACGTTTTTTACGAAAGAAGCCTTTTTCACAAACATGCGCTACATTTTATTTGCCACTGCATTATTTTCTGATTGCATAAATTTAATTATCACAGATGTGTTGGTGCTGTTTTACGCTTTTGCTTTTCCTATACCCATGGGGTCATGCCTTATCTTTTTCATTGTGTCATCTTTGTATAATTATGTTACTCCCCTGACTTTGACAGCGATGAGTCTGGAGCGCTATGTGGCTATTTGTATGCCTCTGTATCATGTAGAGCTGTGCACCAGACAGAGAGCCCTGCAAGGTATCCTCATCATACACAGCCTTAGCTTTTTACCCAGCATTCTGATTCTTATAACCTTCTTTTCTATAGCCACCATAGGCTTCTTTGAAAAATATGGAATCTGTTCTGTGGAGGTTTTTATTTTGCAAAGATGGCAGGGTCATTTTAGATCTGCAATAGGTCAGTTTTATTTCTTAATCATGTGTATCATCATTGCTTTCTCCTATATTCAAATAATGAAGGTGGCCAAAGCTGCATCAGGAGAGAACAAAGAATCAATACAGAAAGGACTCAGAACAGTGATTCTTCATGCTTTCCAACTATTGCTCTGTCTTATCCAGCTTTGGTCCCCCTTCATCGAAGCCGCTGTGCTTCAAATTGATCTAAATCTATATATCAAAATCAGATTCTTTATCTATGTTTGTTTTAGTCTTGCACCACGGAGTCTGAGTCCTCTGATCTATGGTCTTAGGGATGAGGCATTTTTACTTGCACTGAAACAATACTTGTTCTGTTTTGCAGGAATTAACAAGTTAAAACTCTAAATTTCCCATATTATTCTACATTTGAAAACAAAAAATGTTAACATATTTGTAAGATATATCATATACTGAGCTTGTGTTAACAGGCCAAACTGAGCTTCAGAATTATATCTAAATATCTCAGATAAGGCAGATGACCTTTACCAAAATTCTTCTTATTCAGAACTCCTCTGGACAAGCCAGTTTGGCTTTCCATGCCCACGTGCTCCAGAAGGCTGTACCCAAACATCCCTCAACCATGAAAACTAGTCAGAATTTGTAAAACTAGCCGAGTATCTAATTTATCTAATAATACATTAGATGAAGGCCGTAGAATGAGTGATGTGCTGCTAAAAAACACTCTCCACAGCTTATTTCCACTTATGTTATGAGGGGAATGCTTTTCAAAAGGATAATTTTCTTCTGCTGTGCAGTAATGCCAGGTATAAGGAAAAGAGTCAGAAATGTTTAATTTAAGTTGATGAAAAATGGAAAATGTAGCTTTAATGTGAAAATGTAAATAATCAATTAAGACACCTGCCATTTACATTACATTAAAGATTATATATGCATGTGAACACTGTTGTGCCACAGTTATATTGATTTTACATAGTGGTGGAACAGGATGCCCGTTTGCTTTCCTGACTCTAAAAAGAAGTCCTCTCTGAAAGACACTCTTTCCTATAAAAGCCATGCTCCCTCCACATCCCCATTTTTACGCATCGATCCAGTGGAGAGGATGTCATCTGAATGTCTGTTCCTTCAGGCTGAGGCAGCACATTCTTCAACTGTTCAAAGTGAAGACCTGCAACATACTTAACCAGATAGTTGCAAAACAGGCTGTCTGCAATTTTTGTTTGAGTTTGCAGGAAAACAATGAAACTATATATCCAGAGACTGGATAAAACATGAAGCCTCACAAAGGAAAGCCAGATTCCTGTCTGGGCTATCCAGACTAATCCTCATCATGCTGCTCAAATTTTGTTTCCTGAACTCTAATCCACAAAACCTCACATATAGCAAGTTGAGTGTAACTGCCAGAAAATTACGTGATTAAATCTTAAACATAAAATCACAACAGCATATTTTTGAAATGTTTGAAAAGCATTCCCCTTATAACATAAGTGGAAATAAGCTGTGGAGAGTGGTCTTTGGCAGCACATCACTCAATCTATGGCCTTCATCTATTGTAGTATTAGATACATTAGATACTCGGCTAGCTTTACAGATGTATATCAATTTATAGGCCCACATTAATATTTAACACTGATTTTAGAATGCCAAGAATGCAAAATTATACAGAAATCCAGGTATCAACTAACCTGCGATTACATATAGTCCTATTTGGTGTACAGGTAAGTGGCCAGGGCTTATGATAAATTAATTCACTGGCTGCAGGGCACTGGACACTAATGGACGGCTATTGTTACCACGATAACTATGTATTTTTTTCAATATTAGTGGATCAATGTATCTATGGATCAATATAAAATCATCTGTCAGCAGGTGAAAAGGAAGTCTAAAAACAGACTTGGTTGGACCTGTGAATCATCTCATGAGATTCCTCTTTTATTCTCTTTTCCATCACACAGTATTTACTGTGCGAGTATTCCTGTAATTACTCCAAAGCTTTTTTTGCCCCTCATTACAAATTACCATCTCAACTCTTCACTAAATTGACTTCCCCAATTTTCTTTATTTTGGGCTTAAATTACTGTTTATCTTCAGTATCTAAATATTTCTCTGGCAACCTTCCTTAGCAGTTATTTCATCTGAACTGCTTTCTTCCAATTCCCAATTATTTCTTTAATTGTCAAACCACATTTACCTCTCCCATTTGAAACTGTTGTCCAGCCTTCCTTATATCTACTTGATTTGCCATTTTGTTCAATCCACCAACCCGTCAGGCAAAAAAACCCAGAATCTCCCAAGTCTGATGTTAAGTTTCAGCTGTGTATTTGAAATGCAGACAAGACCTGGAGAGCAAATGACATGGGTTTGGCAGGGTAACGGCAGTGCCAAGGCAAAGGGTCTGGGAGGCTGGTGATTTTCTAATTAATCATTGTTACTAAGGTAAACATGCCCACTGTATTCAATACCAGCACAGCAATGACTTATGCAATAGCTATATCAGGAAACGAGTACAGCACATCGTCTGGGATGGTGATATCAGCCATAGTTAATGATTCTGTAAAAACCAAATTAGCACAAAGTAGCACTGAAAAAGTAGGCTAGATAATATTCAATTAAGAGCTTAATGGGGGGGTGAGGGAGGATAGCTGACCTAAATATCTCAAGCACATTTTCTAAATGACCACTTTAAAGGCACAAACCTGCACTAAAGCCATGAAGGCACCTGAAACGGCAGCGAGCTACCAGCGGGGCTCGCAAAATCACCGCCTCCTGTGTAAACGTACCATTGGACCCAGATTTAGAAGTGTTTGCCCTTTTAAAGGGAAGCCACAAACTGCAAGCTTAACATTTTTACTTTGAAATGTTTTAAAATTTCATTGGGAAGGCTTCCAGACATTCCATTTTTCACATTAAAAGGCTGCAGATTCCAGCTCCCCCCCCCCCCTTTAGCTCATCTTGGAAGTTTCCCTTTGACCTTTGTCATTTCCAACCATTTGATAAGGTGTGGTTTTAAACGTAAAACATTGATAATGCCCCACCAATCCCATCTAGTTCTTAAACTGATTTCACATTCAGCATGAAGTCTAGTTGGGAAAAAAAAAAAAAAAGGTTAAATTATCTTTAGGTTTTGCAGAATCCAGTCCAAACAAGCCAGAGGTTGTTTCTTTAAGCTCTGCTGCAGCCCATTTAGTACAGTTCTATTTTAGAATTGCTTTTTGCAGTACAAATGCGTCTAGTTATATCCCTACATCTCCATAGCAGGAAAGCCTTTTAGCTTTTCCTCTGCAGATTACCACATTCCCCGCGATCAGGATGCCCAACAGAGTAGTGTAAAGTGCACCATTCAGGCCTCCCACATCCCTTCAGATAGAGCCTGAATAACTTGGCAAACAAGAGTTTGATTGAAAGCAGTTTATTTAACCAGATAGCAGCTCTTGAACCTGAAAATAAAATTTCAGAATCAGATCAGTAGCCAAACCTCAAATCTAACCATTAATGTAAAACTCACCATAGCTTTAAGATTTCTTCAATGGATCCACGCCTTGATGACCAACCTTTTGCCCTGGATGGGGAAATGCTGGAGGCTGGATGGCATCTGATCGTGTCGGGTCGTAGTTGAATGTGGAGACCCGATACTGCTTACGGCTGTAACGTGATCTAGACTTTTTGGAGTAGACTACATCTTGTTCGTTTACAGGAGTGAACTCTGGCTCATCCTCACCAGGATCAGATGAGGAGCTATAGCTCTCCTCTCCAACCTGGACAGAGCTGCCATCACCTGGAGCACCATGATGGCTGCCCTGCTGGACCCCAGAATTTGAACCACTGCCAGCACCTCCGGCACTGCTTGGGCCACTGCTGTAGTAAAATTCTGGAGGGCTGTAGCCACCAAAAGTGCCAGCCTGTCCACTGGGATAGTGGTAGAGCGGCAGATATGGCTCCTGTTGAGGGTCTGAAGCTCCATACCGCAATGGTGGCCGATATTCAACTCCACCATCTGAGGAAGCAGTTCATGTAGTCAGAACAAACATCAACAGCCAATTTCAGACTTCATGTTGGATTAAACTCACATGAAAATTGAGGAGCACATGTGATGCTTCCAATAAGCAAGAAGGAAATCCACAAAATCCTGCAGACACATGGTGGGATATATCATTAAAAGCATTGAGACCAGAAAGTTCTACAAAAAAAACCTTTTCACTCCAGGATTCAAACTCCTGCTGAGGCAGACCTCACCTCATTGTGGTGTTAGAAGAGCAGGATAGAGCTCAGATGCCTTTAATAGAGACTCAAACCTGCAGGAGCTGCTTTTATATGATCTTCAGAGCAGCTGAAGATGATTGGAGCTGATTGCTAAGTGGAATCAGAACCACCATCATGGAGCTCCTCTCATTGGTTTTCTCTTTCTGAAGTTGGAGGAGGAGAAATGTTACACTGTAAACACTTAGAGGAGCAACAGAACCAGTAGGGACAGGAAGGATGGATCTAAGAATGACAGAGGTCAACAAAGTTTTACAGTCTGTCGCCAGGAAGGGATCAGAAGAAGGATCTAAAGAAAGTCTTTGATCTTTAAGAGAGGTTTTCACTTAAGGGGCCCATGGGCGGATCTAGAATGGGGCCAACAGGGTCATGGTTCCATGGCTGGCTCTGTTTAGGAAAGAAACAGTTAAGCAGATGGAGTAAGAGTAATCTTTATTTTTCCTAATATTTTTTTTTTAATTTTCATTATTTAAAGCTGCAAAGCTAAAACTTTGTTTCTTGGTCTGGAACCTGGGCTGTCGAGTCTTGAGGGAACAGCCATTTTGTCTAAAGTGGGTGTTTTTGAGGACAGAACAACCATTGGTTAGATGAATACATGCAAACATGCAGCTACACATGTTATCTTTGATCTCATAAGGGACAAACACAGAGGAAATTATGGAGTCTGTCCTGGGTTTTGGTGGCCTTCAATTTGTGTAACTGGGTGTCATTTCAAACATATCTTACTGACTAACCTTATCTCTAGACAGCAGTTTTTGGTAGAACTGTATGTTGCCAATTTTGGCCCTTGGGAAAACTTTGATTATGGTCCCCTGTGTCTCTAATGCAATGTTTCTAGCTATGGAATTACCAGATACCAGTAGGCTTTTCAGTGGGTGTTTTGCAAAAGGAGTAAAACTGATTAAAAACATAAACACTTTGGTGGTGACCCACGGGCTGGAATCCAGGACTATAGGGTCCACTGACTAACTTCCGCTTGGCTTAAGAGTTCTTACAAATTTTGTAAGATTAATGAATTAGTTTAATTAATTAATTCAGATTGACTACTAGGCTCAAGCAATCATTACATAAAGAGCAAACATAGAACCCAAGTTACACTACCTAAGTAAACTGCCAATGCAGCTACAGAGTGTTGCTGGCTGACATAAGCATACAGCAGGAGCACTTCCAGCCCCCCTAACCAACCATTGGCCACTTCTGCAAGCATACCCGGACTGGCCACAGGGAGAAGCGGGAAGCGCCAGCCTGGGATTGGCCTGCTGGCCTGCATCTCTCTGGAAAGACCAGGCCACTTTGGCCAGTAGCATTTGAGGAGGGACACAGAGAGCAGAGTGTGGAGGAAGGTGTGTGAGACGTGTGTCTAGTTCCAGCTGCTTTGGTGTCTGTAGCTAGCGAGCCGTGCAAGTGAGGTGCAATTTTTCGTAACATGAGTTCCTCTCTCAGTCAAACGTATCAATGATTGTCCAAAAGTACAAAAACTGAATAAAGACTATTTTACTTAATCTTTTCATTTGAGCATTTAATTTTTATAAATGCTTTCCTTAAATACAAAATAAAATCATATTATAAACCTGTATTTATAAAAATTGAGCTTCCCTATAGTCACATTTAAACTTGACGAATTGGGAACAAAACTCATAGTCAGAGTGACTTAACTTGTTTTGCTTTGTTTTCGTCAAGACACCTTATCTGCTTTGATGAGCTCTGATAGCTTAGTGTGAAAAACAGCTGATCCCAGTCTGTTCTCTACATCTAGTCTGTACCTCTGCTTGGTTTGATGTGTTTCAAAGCTACGGTGAACTCAAACATAATAAAAACTTAATTTTTGGTTGATGAAAGCTTGTTTGATTTTTCAGCTGTGTCCTCACAAAGCAAAACAGATTCCAGCCCTATTTTATTTTAATACATAAGAAATCAGTCATGAAAAAATCTCCCAGTCCAGCTCTGTCTGCAAGGTGATTTGTTGTTCGCACTGGGAGAAAATTCACAACCTCTCTAACAAGAGGATGACAGCAGTGATACTATCGTGTAGAATGATCTAAATTGACATTTTATTATGTTAGCCAAAAACTGACAACAAAAATACAGAAATTAATTATTCACAACAATATACTAAAGAGGACAGAAAATATTTGTAATTAAAGACTAAGACAAGTTTCTCAATGCTTTTATTGTATATATTATGCTGCTCCTTAATTAATTTAAACAGCACCAATGCATAAATGCATGCATTTGGGCTAAAGCTTTCAAAGCTACCAAAATCAAAGTATTTTTAGCCTTGCCCAAGAATGGCCATTGTGTGTGCTTCTGGACCTGCCTGAGCTCTTGAAGCAGTGCAGAAACATTTGCCAACTTTATGTAGGCCTATCCATTTCAATGTATTCCATCTTTATTTGTTTATTAATTTATGTAATTTCACTTATAACAATTGCCCATTGTTGGATGTACATTGGCTTCAAAAGTAGTTTCTAAACCGTAGAGCTGACATAAGTATTTTTATATATATACATATTTTGCAAGAGGCAAGGTAAAAATAAAATATACAGCATTCGTAACAGTGTTGCACCACTGGGTCACCAGATGTCCCTCCTGTCTTGCCCGCACCTATAAAGATTTTCTGCAGAGTTCTCTCAGATGGCAGCACAGAATGAGGGTGAAGAAATCTGTGAATGTGCCATGCTCAGGTGGTTGTTGACTGGGTGACTGGGCGTAAATAACATTTCTGTGAATATTTTAATTATAGCAAAGATAGTCAAGATAGTCAATATATCTGTTTAGAGTAGTGTGATTTTTTTTGTTGTTGTTGTAACTGGCAACATTTTTGTATTTAGATCTGTCATTATAGTCCTATATATATCTTTTTTTTACAACAAAGAATTACATGGCATCCAACAACTCGCTTCTAGAGCAGTTTTATTCCAGAAAAATTAATTACAAGGTCATTTTAGTTCAGGTTTTGGTCTGTGTTTTTCTCTGCATAAATGTTTTTCTGATCACAACTTTTTTTCTAAAGAATTACTTTCATACAACCATGCGCTACATCTTATTTGTCATAACACTCTTTTCTGATTGTCTCTTTCTGATAATGACAGATATGCTTCTTATTTTGAGCTACTTTAGTTTTGCCATAGAGATATGGCTGTGTATCATTATCTACATTATTTTGTCTGTCTACACATTCGTCACACCCCTTACTCTCACAGCCATGGTCCTGGAGCGCTACGTTGCAATCTGCATGCCCCTGCGACATGCAGAGCTTTGCACCACACGCAGCACGGTCCACCTAATCCTCACCATACACAGTCTCAGCTCAGTTCCCTGTGTTGTTGTTATCTCTATATTTTTTGCATTCACATCTTTTACTTTCTACACCACAGGCAGGATATGCTCTGTGGAGATGTTCATCTTGTACAAATGGCAGAGTCATCTGCGATCAGCTATAAGTCAGTTTTACTTCCTGATCATGTGTGTTGTCATTGTCTTCTCCTATGTTCAAATAATGAAAGTGGCCAAAGCTGCATCAGGAGAGAATAAACAGTCAACATGGAGAGGCCTCAGAACGGTGATTCTTCATGCTTTCCAGCTGCTCCTATGTCTCGTCCAGCTATGGTGTCCCTTCATTGAAGCTGCTGTGCTTCAGATTGATTTCGTGTTATTTGTCAACGTTAGGTACTTTAATTACATAACTTTTATTCTAGCTCCAAGATGTCTGAGTCCTCTGATCTATGGTCTCAGGGATGATTTGTTTTTTCAGGCTGTCAGGTACTATGCTCTCTGTGGATTATACAAGAAACAACCATCGGGTTAAGAAATGCATACTTGAGCTAGTTTTTATCTTATGGTTTTATTTGTTAGAAAATGACATAATATGTACAATTATAATAATTATTTACACAAATCTGTCAAATAAAAGTAAAAACAGCGCCCTTTTGGATGGTTTCTGTAAAAAAGATTTAATTGACATTAAAGTGTCCTTTATGTGAATGTTTAAAACTAGATGGCATTTTTCTTTTTTTTCTGACATGAATGCTCAGATTATTTCAGTAGCAAGACAAATCAAAAGTGCTGCACATGAAAAAAAGAGACATAATGGGAGAGCAAAGATGAAAGTACTTTGCAGTGGCATAGGGGCAATAAATAATTAATGAGCATGAATAATTAAAGAGAATATAATGAACAATTATAATGTTAAGATGATAATAAAAAGGTAAAAAATATTAACAATAAAATAAGACAGTTGAAAAACTTCAAATAATGTGTAGATTGCACATTGATGACATTTCTGAAATGTCAATATCAACACAGTCTCTATTAGACTGAATTGATGTGATTCTCCTATGATGTTATATTAACTGCAGCTGACAAATATTTTATAATCCACATTTTACCCCCCTAAAACACTTGGAAGTACTCAGCTTTATATTTTTCCTAAAGATAAATAAAAGCAAAGAGGCTGGTTAGGTTACATACACATCTGTATAAATATTTAGCCATCTGGGCCATGGTATCTACAAATTTTTGGCTCTTACCAACAATTCTAGTCGGAATTGATGATAAAGATAGTCAACAATAAAGTGTTGCATATCATCAGGTTTCTTTTATCATAATACATGTTATTACAGGGAAATCGGAAAAGGAAACTGAACTTCGCAACATTATTAGAGTTTTGTCATTATAAAATGAATCATATCTATTTATTTAGTAAGTCGGACTCGTTTCCGGTGAGGGTTGGACTCCGCCAAGGTTGCCCTTTGTCGCCGATTCTGTTCATAACTTTTATGGATAGATTTCTAGGTGCAGCCAAGGTGTTGAGGGGATCTGTTTTGGTGGCCTTAGGATTGCATCTCTGTTATTCACAGATGATGTGGTTCATGAGGTTAGGTTCATCAGGGCGTGATCTGCAGCTCTCCCTGGATCAGTTCGCAGCCGAGTGTGAAGAGGCTTGGATACGGATCAGTGCCTCCAAATCTGAGACCATGGTCTTGAGCCGGAAAAGGCAAAGCTCTCGATTTACCGGTCAATCTATGTTCCTACCCTCATCTATGGTCATGCAGTCTTGGGATTCCCCCAGAGGAACTGGCCCAAGTGGCTGGGGAGAGGGACGTCCGGGCCTCCCTACTGAAGCCACTACCCCCCCGACCCGACCCCGGATGGATGGATGGATGGATGGATGGATGGATGGATGGATGGATGGATGGATGGATGGATGGATGGATCTGTTTATTTAAATTGTATTCAAATATTTATGTTTGTATATGACATAGATATACATCATTATATTTATATTTATGGTTATAAATAAAGAACACTTTAAGTAATGAAATGAAAAGATATGATTAATCAACACATTAAGAAAAGTTTAATATTCCTAAGAAACTCTGGAAATATAAAGAGACATGGCAGGTTATTCATTATACGTTTTATTAAAGATTCAAAATGAATACATATATTTAGTATTTCAAATTATCAAATTAAATGTAGCAACCTTTATATTAAGTAGTGCAATCTTCATTCATTATCACATTGATGAAACTCTACATACACTGAAAAAAATAATGCATCCGCTTTTGGCATTTATTTTTAACCATATTTAGTTACTTTAACACAATTGTCTTATGTCCTACCCTGTTTAAATGAAACAATTGTGTTAAAATAACTAAATATGATTAAATAGATGCCAAATACTGTTGCATTAACTTTTTCAGTGTATTACTTTGGTCTTTGTATTTGCACTTAGAAGACAAACAACACTGTTGATTTATTCTGTGGTGTAGTCTAGTCTATTCTAGTGGGTTTGCTCAACCTCATCAAATATTTTCAAGCATACAGTAAGTAACGTTTCTGTATAAGTAGCCATGTTCTTACTTCAAGCACATGACTTACTGGCCAGATTCATAGCAAAAAAAGCCAAAATGTGAGTTAGCCGTTTAAAATATGCAGGCTGACCTGTTTTATGTTAAAAACAAGCCAAGTCTTTTTGAATATTATCCAATCTCGACACAGCTAAGCAACAGTTTTGCCCAATCTTATATGCAGTAATTCTAAAAACGTCTTTGCATAGCTATTTTTAGATCTCTCTAAAGAATTATTTTAAGATTCAAATCTAAACTCTGGTTTGGCCTCTTCAGGACATTCACAGAAAGTTTATGGAGTCACTCCTTTGAGGTCCTGGCTGTGTCCTTTAGATCAGGCATCCCCAACCTCGGTCCTCGAGGCCCGCTGTCCTGCAGGTTTTAGAGGTTTCCCTGCTTTAGCACAGCTGATTATAATGATTGCAGTAGACCAAAAGCCTGTTAATCAGCTTTCAGTTAAAATCATCTGTGCTGGAGCAAGGAAACCTCTAAAACCTGCAGGACAGTGGGCCTCGAGGACCGAGGTTGGGGATGCCTGCTTTAGATTATTGCCCCAGTTTGATGTCACCTACTCTTTCAGCAGGTTTTCATACAGGGTGTCCATGTATATTTCTGCATTCACTTTTACCTCTATTCTAGTAAGTCTGCTAAGTCCTTGCTGCAGCAAAAAACATTACTATAGTATGATGCTGCCTCTATATTACCATGCTTCACTTAAAAGACAATGGTGGCATGTGCATGAGTGATTTCTGGTTTAATCCAAACAAGACACTTTGCATTCATTCTAAAAACACTTCTGCAACGGGTTCATGTTTGTTTTGGTCAGAGTGCCCAAAAGTGGAGGACAAATAACCTGGACAACAGAGGTAAGGTGAGCATTCTGGATCTGATAGAGCAGTAGTGTGAAATCAGTGCAAGAACACCAGCTGAGAGAGTTTCATAACTGGGAAGAAGCAGCCAGCGGTGCCCCCCTCTGAAGCTAAGAAACCACAACGGTAGCTCACAAGGAGAGAAGAGGAGAACAACAATGGATCGGAGAGGGCTACCAGGAAGACAGAATACTAAAGGTGGTGGGGAGGGGCTGCATCTGACCATGAGACCATTAGAAAGGAGAGCAGTATATCGTAGAAGGCTGCCAGGGAAACAGAGCATGAAGATGCTAGCCTCTAGAGGCTAACTGCTGGAGGCAGAAGGAGAACAGCTGAGGATCAGACACAACAGTGGAGCGCTGTCTGCTGTCTACACTGGAGGTAGGAAGAAGGAACAGTCCTTCTAGGGCTACATTAAAATGGCTCTTTGTCGATGATTAAGAATTATTAAAATCATTCTTTGTCAACATTTATTTCCCTATTTTCCAGTTTTAATAAATTAATCCTGCCTGTGTTACCACCTTTATTAAAACAGCGGTCATTTAAGTATACTTCTGATCTTCACTTTTTGTAGGTGCTCAGTGGGGCAGTGGGTAGCACTACTGCCTTACAGCAAGAAGGTTCCAGGTTCAATTCTTGGCCTGGTGTTAAAATGTAAGCCTTTGGAAAATATGTCCTCAGGTTGCATGTCTGTAAATACTGTTCTATTCTGTTTTAGCAACACAAGAGGGCGCAAAGAGAACAGTAATGTGGGAATGTGATCTCATGGACTTCCCATAGATGGACATTGATATGTGTGAGTTTTTCACAGCCCAACTGGCAGATGGTCACGTTATATCTTTCAGTGGAATAAATCTAGAAAATGAGAAAAGCCGTCACCCTCTTTTCTCCTTAAGCATATATGCTTTCCAGTTTTTCACCAGTCAGCTGGTAAGGTTGTTGACAACCTGCCTAACTTAGCGCATTGGGGTGCTATAAATATTTCTTCTTTAGTTTCTTCAGCTTGTTTATAACTTAATCACTGACAAAAAATGAAAAAGAAAGCCTCCTATGTCTGTTCAAGTAGCTCAACATTAGATTTTTGGTGCTCGATTAGATTTTGGTTTGAAACTTTACACTAGCCAAGAAGAAATCAAATTATTGTTGTCCCCTGTAGCCAAAAGAACAATCATCTTTGCTGTCTTTTTATTTAGTTGCCATTATCTTCAGTTGGCCCAGCGTGACCTCACAGTTTGCTCTGGAGAACCAGGTATTCCACAGTGCCCAACTAGAGCCACCGTTCCTTTTCTTAAACCTAATTTTTTATTGAAACACATGACATTTTTTTCAAAGTGGACAGGGTAAGTTAAAGGAACTAATCAGAAGCTTTAACCCGAAACATTAGTAACCAACTAATGTTAGGGTGACCATATTTTCATTTTGGAAAACCAGGACACCTTGGAGAGGGGGGTAGGGGGTGGTTGGGATCTCTGTTCCCATGCATAGAGATGTCTGTGGCA
>NW_015151335.1:333775-335136 GCF_000732505.1 Cyprinodon variegatus
TGGATGAGCGAGAACATGCTGAACATGAGCTGTATAACAAAATAATTAAACCCATGGAAAAGCTTGCGGCAAAAAAATACGCTGCAGAAATAAATGAAGACAACTTGGTCTCGGCGAAACAGAGGCTTGCCGTAAAGCACGCGCTCAAAAAGAAAGACGATGAGGAACAGATGCGGATTAACCAGAGTTTAAATAATGTTCCAGAACCAGCTAAGGAGTACATTGGGCGTAACTTACAATTGGCTGAAGAAATGGGACTAAACATACCAAAATTAAAAAGAGAAACTATGAAGGCCAATGAGGACTATCGTTTTCTGGAAAAAAGTGGAAGAACTGTTAAATCTCTGGCTCCATTGTACACGCTGGACACTGATCAAACACGTCTTATGAAATATAAGCAGGCAGTAAAAACCAGACAAAATTACTGGCCAGGGAAGAAACCTCATTTTTTGCCACCTTTAGATCCTATTACCAGGCCATAAACTATCCATCAGTTTTTAACTGGAGATAAAGTCAGAAAGACCACATTGCCTCCAATTTAGTGTGACTAGACTTCCACTGATTGAGACCATTTCACTAACCTTCCAGGTTAGTCATCATTTGTTTGATGAGTGATTACCTAGGGCTATAGCCCTAAGTGGTCGCTCATTAAATCTTTGCCATAAAAAGCATAATGCACAGTGGCACAGTAATTATAACTGTAGCCTTACAGCAAGTAGGCCCTGGCTACTAATCCCAGGATGCCTTCTTGCATTGAGTTCGATCGTTCTATTTGTGCATATGTGGGTTCTCTCCGGGTGATCCGGCTTTCCCCACAGTCCAAAAAATATTAGGCTAATTGATCACTATAAATTTCCCCACACCTCATTGATTATATGATGTTTTACACACAAGTATAGTAAAACCTCCTTCCATTTATTCGCATCTTACACTCAAAGAAATAATACTGCACAGTACTTAATTAAATCAGTGCAGCATTTTTACACTTAAAAACATTGAGTAAATTTAAAAGCTGTAAAATTGAGTAAATATAACTTATGAATTTAGTAAATGCAAGTTAAAAAAAATTAAGTACATCTGAATAACTAAATGTAGTATCCTGACAGATAAAATTGAGTGGATCTAATTAAAATCTTAAGTCAATATAATAGTAACCCTTGGTGAAAAACAATAATAAAATTGTGTCGATATGACCAAAAATGTTAAGTAGATTTAACTGGAAGAAAAAGTATAATTTAACAAAAGAAAGGTGTTACATTTACTAATGTTTTACCTGAATTTAATTTATATTTAACTATCAATTATCAAAATAAATATGTTACATGTACTTAATATTTTACCTATATTTATCCTTTATGTTC
>NW_015151335.1:338606-345275 GCF_000732505.1 Cyprinodon variegatus
AAACCTTTTCTAAGCTCGTGCTCTTTGTGTCTCCCAGGTTCAAGCTTGTTTCTCCTGTGGCTCTGGTGAGGTGGAGCAGACCCCCCCGGCCGGTTCCCAAGCCTTAGTGGTAAGCCGGCGCGTCACATCCACTTCTTCTCCCTTTGTTTTTACTTTACTCCGTTAATTATTCTCTACCTTGTTTCCTAGATTGTTCGTGTGTCCGCTCGAGTGATTCCCCTCGCGAACACCTCTTCTGGTGATCGTTCCCTAGAGGATTTGCGGATTATTATTCTCTTTTTCAATAAACGTTTAATCTGCGTCCTGTGTACCGGTGTGTTCTGCATGTGGGTCAGACATATCAGACCAACCATGACAGAAGAATACTCTGGCCAGACAGACCCAGCAGACACTTTTGGTAGGGCGTTAAACGCCCAACAGGATAAGATTCGGGGGTTAGAAACGGTAGTTCGTTCGATGCAGGATCAGTTTCAGGGCATCTCTGCTCAGCTTAATCTGCTGACGGCCGCGCTCACCGCCGGTCCTGAACCTGCCGCTCCTGAACCTGCCGCTCCCACCTTGCTGAACCCCGCCTCCGACTCAGCATCAGCTGATGCCCCTCCACTGATCCCTGAATCTTTCTCTCCCAGCCCAGATAAGTTCTCGGGGGATAGTGGGGATTGTGGAGGTTTTCTTTTTCAGTGCTCTCTTGTTTTCAACCAGTCGCCTCGACGTTATGCTCAGGATTATGCCAAGATAGCTTTTATTTTAGATAGCTTTTATTTTTACGTTTATTGACCGGGAGAGCATTAAGATGGGCTGAGTCCCGCTTTCCCGACTGTCAGAGTTTTGGTTGTACTTTCTGAGTTTCTTAGTGAATTTAAGATGGTTTTCGCTGCTGATTCCGATGAGGTGCAGGATTCACGTCGGCTTCTCGCCCTCAGGCAACGAGGGAGACGTGTTGCAGATTTTGCCGTTGAGTTTCGCACGCTCGCGGCCGCAGCGGGCTGGGAACAGTGTGCTTTAAAGACGGTGTTTTTTCAGTCTTTGGATGATCCTTTAAAGGACGAACTCGCTCGCTTGCAAGAACCGGCGACCCTTAATGACATGATAACTTTGGCCATTCGCTTAGACAACCGTATTAGGGGTAGAAGCCGGGGCAGGGGGGATAGGCCGCTTCCACCTAGGCCATTTAACCCAGATCGCCCTCCAACCCGATCCGCGACCGCTCCACCTTCACCTCCGAAACCAATGCAGTTGGGCCGTTTAAGGCTCTCTCCTGAGGAGAGACAGAAGCGTATGGATGCTAAATTGTGTATCTATTGCGCCTCCCCAGACTACTTTGTTAGCACCTGCCCTGAACGGCCAAAAGATAAGGTCCGCCGGCAGTAGTGAGAACCCGGGGGGCCGATCCAAGATCTCTCCAACTTCTCCGCGGCTTAGTCTTCCCGCCTTGGTTGTTACTCCGCAAAGAACATTTAAGTTATCCGCCCTGCTCGACTCGGGGTGCGACTCTAATTTAGTTGATCAATCCTTTGTGCACCAGGCTCGACTTGAGACTGTTCCTTTGAGTTCTCCTCTCAGGGTCTCCGCTTTAAATGGCGGAGCTCTTCCACAAATAACACACCGAACGAAACCTCTTGAGCTAGTTGTTTCAGGTAATCACCGTGAACAGATTTCTTTTCTCGTGTTCCCCGTTCAGCATTCTCCGTTGGTTCTGGGCTTCTCTTGGTTGCAGTCGCATAACCCGCAGATTAACTGGGCCGACCGTCGTGTCGAATCTTGGTCACCTAACTGTTTATCGCGCTATTTGCATGCAGCCGTGCCAAGCAGCCTAGCCTCCAGTTTTCCCTCAGCCGAGATCGGTCCTGAGGATCTAAAACTGGTGCCAGTCCAGTATCAAGACCTTCAAAGGGTTTTCAGCAAATCACAGGCCTGTTTGTTACCTCCCCATCGCCCCTATGACTGTGCTATCGAGCTGTTACCCGGCGCTCCCCTACCGACCAGCAGGCTCTATAATATTTCTCAAACCGAAAGGCAGGCCATGGATAAATATATTAACGAGTCATTAGCCGCTGGCCTTATTCACCCCTTGTCTTCTCCCCTAGGGGCAGGGTTTTTCTTTGTCAGAAAAAAGGACGGGTCCCTACGTCCGTGCATTGATTACCGTGGGTTAAACGCCATTACCGTTAAGAATAAGTATCCCCTACTGCTCCTCTCCTCTGCCCTCGAACCAGTACAATCGGCCACTGTCTTTACGAAGTTAGATCTTCGCAACGCTTACCACTTGGTACGGGTCCGCCAGGGGGATGAGTGGAAAACGGCCTTCAAGACCCCCATAGGTCATTTCGAGTACCTCGTGATGCCTTTCGGCCTGTGCAATGCTCCCTCAGTTTTTCAGGCCCTCGTGAACGATGTCCTCAGAGACTTCTTGAATGTTTTTGTTTATCTGGATGATATTTTGATTTATTCCGTGATCTGGCCGAGCATCAACACCACGTTCGTCTTGTCCTCCAGCGCCTCCTGGAGAACAAACTGTTTGTTAAAGCAGAGAAATGTGAGTTCCACAAATCCTCGATTAGCTTCCTTGGGCTCATCCTTGAAGGGGGACGCGTTCGTCCCGATCCAGATAAGATTAAGTCTGTGACTGGCCCATTCCTCAAAACAGAAAGGAGCTGCAGCGTTTTCTTGGCTTCGCCAATTTTTATAGACGCTTTATTCGCAGCTACAGCCAGGTCGCCGCCCCCCTTCATGCACTCACCTCTGTTAAAGTCCCCTTCCAGTGAAATCCTGAAGCTGAAGCAGCCTTCAGTTCCCTCAGGGCAAGATTCTCCCAGGCACCCATATTGATTCACCCCGATCCCAAGAAACAATTCACAGTTGAGATTGATGCCTCTGACACTGGTGAGGGCGCCGTGTTGTCTCAACGGTCTGATCTGGACCAAAAGCTTCACCCCTGTGCTTTCTTTTCTCGACGTTTGTATCCAGCAGAAAGAAACTACAACGTGGGGGACAGAGAGCTCCTGGCTATTAAACTCGCCCTTGAGGAGCGGCGCCATTGGCTGGAGGGTTCCGAGCAACCTGTGCAGATCTGGACTGACCACAAGAACCTGGCCTACCTACCAACAGCTAAGCGCCTCAACCCCAGGCAAGCACGTTGGTCACTTTTTTTTTCTCGGTTTAATCTAACCATCTCTTACCGCCCCGGGTCCAAGAACCAGAAGCCAGATGCATTATCACGCCTGCACTCCCCTCCGGACTCCGAAGAGGAACCAGCCCCCATTCTGCCACCCTCCTGCACCTTCGGGGGCCTCAAGTGGGAGATCGAGAATCTAATCTCTCAAGCCCAACAGTCGGACCCGGACCCAGGTGACGGCCCACCTGACCGTGTCTATGTTCTAGCCTCTGTGCTTTCCC
The DNA here is from genome assembly GCF_000732505.1 of Cyprinodon variegatus. NCBI lineage: Eukaryota > Metazoa > Chordata > Actinopteri > Cyprinodontiformes > Cyprinodontidae > Cyprinodon > Cyprinodon variegatus. Next base: position 342,003 of record NW_015151335.1, read on the forward strand.
AGGTTTTACAATGGGCCCATTCTGAGAAGTTTTCTGCCCACCCCGGGGTTCACCGCACCAACTCCTTTCTCTCCCGTCACTTCTGGTGGCCCCACATGTCCTGCGACGCTAGAGACTTTGTCCGCTCCTGTCCTGTCTGCTCCCAAAACAAGGATTCCAACAGACCCCCTGCCGGTCTCCTACAGCCTCTTCCAGTTCCTGAACGCCCCTGGTCCCATATCGCCCTAGACTTCGTTACTGGTCTTCCCTCCTCAAACGGTTTCACTACCATCCCCACTTTTCTAAGGCTTGTCACCTCATCGCTCTGCGTAAGCTCCCATCCACCCTGCAGACGGCCCAGCTCCTGGTTCGACATGTTTTCCACCTTCATGGTATCCCCCAGAACAGGGGTGGCGAACACGCGGCTCTCGACCAATAAGAATGCGGCTCTTTGCCTGTTACCATATTTTCTATATACTGTGGCTCTTTCCTCGTTTCATGTTTCTTTTCTTCTTTTTTTTATATCTTAAACACACTTAAATCCATCAGGGGTTATTAAAAACAAATAATAATATTTTAAAATTAATAAATTAACTTGACAGATTGGGTGTTTTTTATGAGACGTTAGAGACGTAAGTNTTCTGTTCATGCATATCTATCAAAATTAAACACTATGTTTCCTGCCAAAGTCTGAACGCCAAAGACAAAGTAATTGTATCAATAAATTTCTCCTAATTGTCTTTTCTCTTCTTGTGAGTTTCTCAGATTGAATTATGCAAACAAAAATCCAGGGGGTCACTATAAAAAAAAACAACCAATCTGAACTAATACATTGATATCATTGGAAGTAGGAAAAATGAAATGAAGAATGTATTCCAGTGTTCCTTACTAAAGATTAAATGTGCTGTATTATTTACCTTGACACTACTTGAACAGATGACAGAAGTAGACTCAGAGACAAGCTGTCCTGCTAGAGTAGAGTTTGTTTATTGAAAAAAACATGGGCTGTTAAACACTGGATATAATTCCAAAAAAGTAAAAAAAAAAAACATCCACTGGACTTTGTTTCCAAGTTTGAAGACATTTCGCTTCCCATTCAGGAAGTTTTTTCAATTCAAAATGGCAGAAATAGCACTGAGTTCGAGGCTTTATAGAGTGGACCAAAAAAATGAACCGGACGAACAAGTCTGCCCCTTAGGAATGGGCAGTCACCCATTCCTAAGGCGACTCGGATGTATATCTGGTTGTCCACGCCCAAATGAGCTGATGATACAGATCGTGCTACCAACATTGATCTGATAGTGACACAGGTACGTGTTTTCTTCATGGCAAGAACAATTAAAAGTTGAAACAAGAACAAGGTGCAAAAAAGTAACACCTACTTGCTTGGATGGGTTAAACTTTTAGCTATCTCATTTGAGTATGGAAATTCAATGCAATCATTTAATGTAAAATAAAACAGCTAAATCCTGAATTAGATATTTATATTATACATTATTTAAAGACATTAATAATAATAATACATTTTATTTAAAAAGGCGCCTTTCTGGACACTCAAGGTCACAGTACAAAAGTATAAAAACAGTGTCAGAAAAAATAAAAATAAAAACATTTAAAAAATACAGAGGCTGTGACAGTGAAATTGATATTTAAAGAGAATAAGCATTCTTCAACAGATGGGTTTTGAGTTGCATTTTAAAATGGAGAATTGAGTCCGTGTTTCTAAGTTGGGGTTGTAGAGAGTTCCAGAGGCAGAGCGGCTGATTGCTCTGCTCCCCATGGTGGTGAGACGGGCGGAGGGGACAGACAGGTGCAAAGCAGATGAGGATCTAAGAGCACGGGAGGGGGTGGGAACATGCAGGAGGTCTGACAGATATGGGGGGGCAAAGTGGTGAAGTGCCTTGAAAGTCATCATGATAATTTTATAGTGAATGCGGAACTGTATGGGGAGCCAGTGGAGCTGTCGGAGGACCGGAGTGATGTGGTGGATAGAGGGAGTTCTTGTTATGATGCGAGCAGCTGAGTTCTGGACCAGTTGTAGTTTGTGGAGTGATTTCTGAGGAAGTCCAAAGAGGAGGGAGTTGCAGTAATCTAGTCTGGAGGTGACAAGGCTGTGCACAAGTATGGCAGTAGTGTGTGGGGTAAGTGAGGGACGGAGGCAGTTGATGTTTCTTAAGTGGAAATAGGCAGACCGGGTCATGTTATTTATATGGGATTAGAAAGATAGTGTGCTATCGAGGAAGACATCTCGATAGCACACTATCAAACTAACACTATTAAGTGTTAGTTTGTTTTGTCTTTTTTACCCAAAGTTACTAATGGCCATTGTGAAAGGTCTGAAAAGCTTTTTCCTTCTTTTGAAATGTAGGTTGCATATCCTTGGTGTGGGAAGTCAACAATTTAAAGTGATCTCCTGACATCTGGGCATAGTTTCTGTAATTAAATTAGGTTGTATGACTCCAATAAACATCAACAACAAACAGAGGGTCACTCAGTTTAATCATAAATGCTTGCATAACTCCACTACGCCAAACCATGAACAACAGAAATGCAGCTTAATTTAAAATTGGCTTTGGAATTGGAATATGGATTTGGCTTTCAACTAAAGTTTAACATCTACAAGAGAAACATCTTTTTAGTGTTTATTCATTTTTATTGCCAGCTGAGCAGCTTCATCAAGACATACTTTCATGGACAAGTAAGGGTCACATGACCTCCCTTTAAGTGTGTCTTTCATTTCAATTTTGAAGAGTACAGCTGAATCTATTGTTTTTATTATTGGGGAAGAAAAGATTTTGTTTCAACTTAACTGATGTTTGCATGCTGAAGGATCATATCTGCACAAATGTATAATTTTATTACAACATTTCATGTTTTCATTGTGTCATGTCAGTAGGATTCATTCATGTGTCGCTTAAGTCAATTTTCTTAGCTTCATACAGCTTTTGGCTATAATCAAATTTAAAAATAATGTGTTCTGAAAGAAGGAGTCTGTTTTAAACCTGATGCAATAATTGACACATATGATCAGTTTAGAAAAAGTATAAAACAGCAGCATAAAACTTTGTATTTCTTATTATCTTAAATGCTCATCTGTAGAAGTGAAATCTAATTAACAAAATACACTAAATGTATAGATATATATATCTATTTCACAGGCAGAGGGGAACATCGGGTCTGAAGCCATGTCATGAAGGCTGTGTAGCCCCTGTCACACCAGCGTATGCCTGCTGACAAAAATTCTGGTAAAAACGCTGGCATAGGTTGGATAGGTTATGGGATAATTTTATATAA
>NW_015151335.1:345626-346605 GCF_000732505.1 Cyprinodon variegatus
ATATATATATATATATATATATATATATATATATATATTATCGACGAGTCTGAGTAATGTTTTATTTTGAAAAATATAAAAAAAATGCAGTCAATCGGTGCATCTGTGCCTCTTGACACAGGTTAATTCAGGTCAAGTCTCATCCTGTCTATAACATCCTATCTTTGTGAAGCGGGATTTTCTGCGGTTACAGCGACCAAAACAAAGGAGCAGACTGGACATCAGGAGCGTCTGTCACTTTTCTCCGATTACGCCTAGATGGGACCGGCTTGTTGTTTTATATTTATGTTATTTGTAGTTGACTTTATGCCAGTGGTATCATTTTATGACCCAACCCCCCCGGCCGGTCCTTAAAAATATTGTCTGACATATAGCGGTCCGTGATGCAAAAAAGGTTGAGGACCGCTGTCCTGGGCAGTGCCGTAACTATTGGTAAGCAGAGACTGCAGTTGCTTAGGGGCCCCCAACCTCTTAGGGGCCCCGTCACTGACACCTGTTAGGCCCCCTCAGCAATTGTAGACTAGGACATCTCTTTGCAGATGTAATGGTGCGAAAAATTCAACCCAGCTGATACTGAAGTGACTGAGTGGACCATATTTATAGCCCAACATACGGCAGATTTCACCATGATGGTGAGCTGTTTAAACACGACACCAACAGCAAAGCAGACACTTTTAATTACAATATTAATAACTGTGTATAGATCATTAGATGGTTGGTAAAAAAATACACTCATATGTTTCAAACCGCAATAAAGATCTTAAAGAATGATGTATTTGAGTGTTTTATTTTTTACACTATGACTTGGAATTATGGGTAATCCATATGTATGGGGTGTTGCAAGGGCGTAGGTTTGATTTGAACTTTGGTAGGGACACTATTGGTTGGGTGTCATTGGTGATATGCAATATGCCCTTTTTTATGCTGGATGTGAGCATCCATACTGATAAGAGGAATTCATTGTTAAAAGAGAAAAGCA
>NW_015151336.1:0-36712 GCF_000732505.1 Cyprinodon variegatus
GGCATTACTGAAGATGCAGTCAGAAGAGGCTCCTTTTGTGACCTGTTAATGAGAAAAAAACCCACATACAAACATATTTAAGACGTTTTCGCGACAATTGACAGTGTGTCCTCCTTTTACGTTACTCTGTATGCTTTGTTTTCAATTATTGCTGATTTCCTTTGACTTGGTTAACTTTTAATTCTTATGGAAAATAGAGGAAAGTGCATTTATTTCTTCTTTATTTCAGTTCAGTTCAGTTCAGTAGCTTTTAGTTGTTCCAGTATGGGCAATTTTTGTGCAGTAGTAGCACACCTTTCACACACACGTTCACATTTCACAAATCACAGATAAAAAATAATAGAAGAATTACAAGATATACATAAAATATTTTAAAAAGATAAAAGTAAGGGGGATTAATAGTGATCTAATAGCATTTAGTTTTCCTTCTAACCCCAAACAGGATCAGGAATGAATAACTAACTGATGATTAACTTGTGATTAACTCAAATTAACTAATCATATTTAAACAGTAAAACAGAGTAAGAATGGACTGTAAATGAATATTATTGGAAATCTGCATCAAACACAGCTTTGCTGATCTTAAACTTATCCCAAAGGTTTATGAGGTGGTTAAACGGGTCGTCACTTTTTAAAGAAATAACGAGCTAATGACAATAAATACTGCTCACATATTTTTTTTACTGCACGCATATTTTTTCTCTCTCTCTTTTATCCCCCTTACTTTTATCTTATTCATTCTTTATCCCACTTTGTTTAATAACCAAGCAATATTTATTAACCAGGTATAACAGTATAGTGAAACCGTGGTCCATTTTTTTTTTGTACCCTATAAATAGTTGATCCTTGAATGCTAATTTGCTTTTTACTAAATAATTATTTACCGACCAGATTTAGTTTGTTTAGCAAGCTACATTTGCAGTTAACATTACTTAATGATTAATGCATGATCCAGCTTTGCTTAATAACCTGTAGGTGACAAACAGGTGAGTTAATAAGTAGAAAGTGTTCATTAATTAGTTAGTCAACCCTTTATAGATGCATTCCTCATGTTCTTTTGGGTATTTATCAGATCAGGGATCAGGGAAGTTAGTTAATGTTCAGTTGACTATTCCCTCACTCTAATATCTTGAATATATTACATAGAAACATTTGTTAAAGACACAATAGAATGAAAAAAGGGAAACAAACGGTTAACCAGCAATTAGTTCCTTAACCAGTTCTACAGTAAGTAAGCATTTAATGGTGCTCTAAAAATTATTACATGTATTTTTACATTATGGATGGTTATCTATCACTTAACTATAAACTGAATAGTGGGTCTACATAGATCTGATCAGGTCCCAACTATCAAATAGCAGTTTGCTTTATAATCTTGTCCCATGGATTATGAAATTAGCTGAATATAGGCACCAGCACCCCTCGTGGCCCAAGCAGGGATAAAGCGTAATGCAAAATTGTTGGATGGATTATGAAATTTTGCAGGAGAGAACCATGCAAGACCCAAATGTAGTCTATATGTGTTTAAAACAGGTATAGGCGTTAAATAAAAAAAGAGAAAACAACTAATTTGCTGCATTCTTTACAGTAGTTTGAGCAAAAGCTTGAGGTAGAATGAGGAACTGCAACAAACACCAGAAAATTCAATGTATTATATATTTGTATGTAGTTGCAGGATTCTCTTTGGAAGAACATCCAGTTTGAAACAGCTTCCATTAAAGTGAAATGCATCAGTTTCTTCAATGTCCAATATTAAAAAAAGAAGTGGACATCATTACTGACCAGTTTTCAGCAAAGCACAACCCATATTCAATTAGTATTAATTCTTAAATGTACAACATTTGAGCTTTGAATGGGCTGAAGTTATAAAAAGTCAGAGGCATATTTAGCCTCATGGAGCTCCAGAATTTCCCCATTGGGAAAAAAATAAAGGATTTTCTACTCTATTATGTTAAAACATAGGGATAAAATGCAGGGACTAAAAAAATGTTAGGAAGGGGGTTTAATACAACCCTTTCCTGCTCAGAGGCGTAGCCAGAAAATTTTCATAGGGGCGGCCATTCAATAACCAATGTAGACTGGGGCGGATTGGCGCCAGAACCTCAGGGTTAATCTACACCGTTCCAAAAGGAACAAGCACAACATCCATATTTTCTAAATAAAAACTAACTCTACTTTCCTACAGCCTTTGCTAACAAATAAATGCATATATTTAAACATCCATGGCATCTAAATAAAAGGCATAGTGGACTAAATGTCTGGGGCAAACATCTTTTCCATTGTCTTTACTTACCTACTTTTATCAAAAAATGTATATGGATTTTTAAGTTATTATTAAAGTAGTTATTTATCTCTGATTTCACTCCTAGATGACTTGCAGAGACACATCATTTTCTCTTTACCCCATATAACACAAATTTAGTTCTGAAAAGAGCATGAATTCTGTATATATCAACTTTAATGTTAGTAATTTCATGTGCATAATTAACCACAGCATTTCAGTTGTCAAGTAATTGTTAATAGATAAAAGATTAAAATGTTTATAAAGTTTGAACATTCGCCTTGAGATTATTACTGCTGCCACTGTTTGTATTAGAGGGCGAATAAAATGGTGGGGGTGGCCCCCATCATCCCCGCTCTTGCTCACAGCAGGGATGTAAGTTTACAGATAAAACGCAGAACTTTTTTAAATGCGAAGATGTATAAATCAAACCCCCTTTTTAATCAAATCTAATTTACGTTGTTGTGAATTTCAGGGAAAGCAGACAGAGCTGACAGGGGGAAATTACTTCCACGTTGAAGAACAAGCATCCAGCTTTTGAGAGTTCCCACTTAGAGCATCTCCAACCCCTTTGTTGAGATCAGACGAAGGCAGAGCTATATTTTTTCGCAGGGTTACGAGGCACATAAACGTCCCCGCAGATGAGTCGTTTTATGTGAGCAGGATTTATGTATATGTGCTGAAATACTAGTGGTTGCACATGTCAGTGTTCAAATTGGAGCAGAAACGTTGCCAAAAAGACAAAACAGGCAAAAAACTATTGTGTTAAAGTGGCATAGCATTAGATTTACTTTCATAGACTTTACGGTGAGTTATTCTAACCAACCCTTCTTGCCAAAAATCTGAAATAAATATGAAAAAAAATCACTTCAGCTGTCATACATTGAGCTGGCATTACTCTGATATACCAGCAGGGGGAGACAAAACACAGATAAAGAGTTTAAACCCTCCATGCAACTATGACTTGTATATTTTTAATTCTTCATATTGATTATTTCCATTTCTCTGCACATTTTTGTTCTGAAGATGTTGAACTTTTTTGTAGAATTGTTGCACTCTTATGTGGAATAAATCCTATTTGCATTTTTTCACTTTTTATTGAGATATTATGTGATAAACCAACATAAATCAATTTGTTAGACTTACACTTAGATTTATTTTGTCATTTTGTATACACAAGTGTAAACAAAAGAAATTTAGTTAAGAACAGCTCTCTAGAAAATTTCATTTTTTTGAAAGTACAGCCTTCAAAACAGTAGAAAATACATGAAAACAGTAACATAAACATATGACTGTATATTTACAGTTGTAACATTTCAGTTTTTTTTATAATAAAATATAATGAATATAATAAAATACAATAAAATAACCCATTTTACAAAACATTCAGCAATCTAATGGCAGTGGAGAAGAAACTGTTACGGAATCTGCTTGACCTGCGTCAGATACTTTGAAGTCTCTTACCAGAGGGCAGCAGGGAGAATAGTCCAAATGATGTTATTTTACAAATATATATATTTAAATTTTATATATATATCTTATATATTTTAATATATAAGATTTTAGAATAATAAAAAAAGGTATATTAGACAGTTGTGGAAAGGTTTTAAAGATAAAAAGGTCATAAAAGTATATCCCAAACATGATCAGATGAGTCCAAAGTTTGACTTTATGGTCAAATGAAATTGTAATTTTTATTTGTGGAATATTTTCTCAGCTCTCCTCTAATTTATGTCGGCCTGCAACATCAAAACCCAATGGAACATGCTCGAGTTGAAGGTTGTAAAGTCATACTTCAAAAGGTAATGCAATGTGAGTGAAAAAGACATCATCTGCTGACTCCCTCCAGGGGGCTCTTTACTCCAACCTTTGAGTCTAGTTCTTACAAAGCTGTACAGCCCCAATAAACGCTCCCACCAGCTTGCAATAGTTCCACCATTTTGGTTCCTACAATTCAAATTTCAAAAGTTAACCGTCACATTTGTTCGCCTCTACTTTATGTGTATTTTGTGTTTCTATAAAAGTAGCAACAAAATGCCAGCACATATCCTAAAATATTGCTTTTTAACACACTTTATTCCAAGTTAATGCACAAAGAAAGTGTATATATTTTTTAACTTAATTCCAAAGAGTTTGATTCTTTCAGTTTAAAGTAAAAGAGGGAAGTCACAAATAAAAACGGATATGATGATCCACAGCAGTGACAGTCAGTTAAGTTCATGCATGCTGCAGAAGTTGGAGGATTTTAGTCAGAAGGAACTGATTCCACTGTTTAAACCTGGGTTCAGTTTCCAATCGGCTGCATCCTATCTTGCACACATTTCATCATTTAGGCCCAGATAGAGATCCAACAGCTCTAACTTTAATTTATTTTCTGTTATGCTTTAATTTTTTTGAGCCAAATGCTCTTTTTCAGAAAATAAAAGCATTACTGTTCCCATTGATCTAATTATAGGATTAGCTGTCTTTGTTCATGTAAATGAGCGACATTGTAAATCGACAGCAGCTGGTGTGATCCGGTGCAACTCGGTTTTGATCTGTGAGTAATTCATATGTGAGGAATTACTGAGCTTGGGGCTTTGGGAATCAAACATGTGTTGCACTTGTCCAACTTTTATATTCCCTCATGAAAATACGTGGAGTCTAAATGCACAGACACACACACAGCCCAAACCAGAGAGAGTGAAGCAAAAAAAAAAACATCTTTTTTTTGTTTTAAGAGTCACCTCGCGTTAGAGCTGACCTCGCTGATTGAGTTTGCTCACAATCACACGGGTCAAGGCCTGGAGTCAGGCCCATGCATCATTTAGTTTAATGGCTGTTTCCTGCCTTGCTCCGATTGTGCGCCACATTGGAGGAAGCAGGCGGATGAAATGCAGCATGAAGCTATATTATTTTACAGGACACAAAGGAGGGAGAGGGGGGGAGTGAAGGGATAGATACTAAGGGAGAGAGGATGGTGACAAAAGAGTAGAGGGAGAGCTCTGATTTTTGTTGCTTGTCTGTGTCACCAGCACCCTGTTGGGACGACAGATGTGCAGATGATGTCATGTAGAAATGGGATAGGGCAAAAGGGAGGAGCAAACCAGAGCGCGGGAGGACAGTGGGAAGGCAGGGCTTTGATCTCCGCAGGCCAAGGGTAGGAAGGACAGAACAGGGCCACGGTGGGACTTCTATAAAGTGTGACCTGTTTTGCACAATCACTCCCAATCCCTCTGCTTGAACTGTTTGCTGAAATATTGTCGTTTTGCACAAGTTTGATCAGTCACAGGATCTATAACATGTAGCATAGCTTGACCTTACCTCCAGTCCCCTGATCGACCGCATCATAGGAACTCAATTGTTCTCCTGGTCTGGGTTGACAATGGCTGTTAGTGATCATCGAGACTGGTCAAACACGAGAAAGGCAAAGGGAAGGAGGAAGAGAGGAGATTTATAAAGTACAGTCATTCGTCCCATTTGATGCTTCACTTAGTCAGGCTCGGAGGATTGCTTTAGAGAATAATTCCCTGTTTGTCCCACATCCCGGTTAAATCTAAAAACAGGAGAACTTCCATATTCTAGGGCCATTCTGAACACATAAAATAGTCTCGCTATTCTCAGAAGCTAGCAGGGGATGACTCAATAACTATTTCAAAGAAATAGAAACCTGTTCAGTTTATTTATGGCATAACTGAGAACTTCTTTATAATTTGCTTCTACAGTTGCCCCCTGTCTAACCACGCCCTGGGCTACTGCCTATGATATCCATGTAAAAAGCAAAAGCTGGGTGGCAAAAAACTGGGTGAAGAAGAAAAATAGTTGAAAAATATTGGTGAATTAAAGGTATAGTGGAGGATGTTCTTTTTCCGGGTGGATCATCAAAATAAGTGGTCCTCCTAATTGTCAATCATTCAGGTGATATGCTCATGCAAGGCCTTCCTATGTCCTCGTCCCCATTTTCACTCTCCAGTGGTAAATCTTGACATAGTGGGAAAATTGTAAATCTTCTTTTGAGAAGTAAGCTTGTATGAGTGATGCAAACAGCAACTTTAAAACAGAGCGTGCACGAGGAGAAATTGGCTTATGCACGCTCTCGCACGTGTTTAATAAGCGTTCCCTTTTGAGAGCGAGTACAGGGTTGTGCATGTGCATTTTTTTTTTTAAGTGGAGAGAGACGTTGTTTTTTTTTTCAAAATTCACCAAAATGTCATTATATTTTATTGCCAATTAGAATATGTGGAGAATGAAAAGGAAAACATTGATGTTTTGAAATTAACGCATGATAAAATGTTAATAAAATGAGTGATATGAGCTTTGGTATAAAAAAACAAAAAACAATTCTGCTTCTGAATGCAGGTAAAACACTAATGAGCTCATAGCTGCTAGCTAGCCCTGCTGATATCCGACTGACCTCAGCTTCAGGACACCCTCAGCCCCCTCTCAGTAATCATTGACCCGTTACCTGTAGCAACCAAGCCACAACACATACTGTCCCGCTACGTCTCTGCTGATAATAAGCCGATAGCGAGGCAGCATTCATATCGAGGCAGAGGAATGTTTGATGGATGTTAGACCTCTGGAAGGTTAATTCGCACCGATGACCTTGAAAGGTCGCTTCTTTTAATTTTTTTCCCTTCCACTTCTGAGGTTTCAGGGAAAAGCTGTTATCCTTTAGTCACTTTCCTCAAACAGAGAGTTGCTGTGAAAACATGCATGCTCATCCAACCTTAGCTCCTCAAGGAAATGTTTATTAAAAGCCCAGAGTGCATACTTGAACTTATCCTACCATGCAATGATCAGGTCAGTATTGCTCTCCCATACTGTAGGCTAGAATTACTCTTTTTTTCTCCATAACTTTACATTTAATTCTATAGTTTAGCTTGAAAAGCATCAAATCTGTGGTCGGAGAAAAACATTAGATCTTCTGCAGTATTTTCACAAAAAAGGCCCGGTCGCATTTCTATCACTTGCTCTCTAGCACTCGATTTTGTGTTCATGTGTAAGGGTAGTATGTCCCAATACTTTTAAGAACTACTGTAGGGGGAAGTGCCCTTTAACCCTTAAAATGATCCCTTCAGACTGAAGGTTTAGTCTATTGGGGCCTCTCTCATTCTCTGCCCTTTTTTGCTTTTATCTTCAGCTTTTTAGGTCTATTTACACTATTGACAACATGATGCTGCCACCACCATGCTTCACTGTGGTTTTGGTGTTCTTTTCATGATGCTGAGTGGTTTTTGCGGCAAACATACCTCCAGCTACAAGAACTCAAAGGTTCAAGTAGAGTTTGATCACACCATAGCACATCCTGCCTTAGGACTTTTTTTTTTTTTTTTTAACAGTAATACATGTTGACATGCAGTTTTTATGCTATTCTTTATAAGTGGGAAAGAAGTTCAAGTTTTTTGCTTGTTATTTGAAGGGGGGTGTGCAGACTTTTAAAAACCACCGCCGGAAGAACGTGGTCAGGCTTTACAAATTCAGGTTTAATGCTAAGTGCACCACAGCACCTTGTGGTGTTGCAATATTAACATCCACACTGAGCTCCTCAGTGGTTTAATCAAACGTCCTGCTTCAAAAATGGAAGCTCAAATGTGATCTGCTCACAGCCACTGAGTTTTTTTTTTTTTGCAGCATAAAGTGGGCGGTGGTGCCGCAGTGCAGCACGCTAGAAGGCAAACAGGCCAGAGTAACCATCAGGTGGTGAGGATGGCAGCGAGTTTTGGTCCTCACCAGAATCTCCGCCCACTTGTTTTTTTTTACAGTGTCCCGTCAGCCTCTTCTGGCCTTGCTTTTTCCTCCTCTCTCTCTTTCCCCTTTCTGGCTGCCATCTTTGGGTGCTCCATGCAGAATGGTCTGTGTCTGAGAGCGATGGCCTGAAGTACAACTAAAAGGGGGCCCTGGGTGTTGGAGAATGCCGGGCTTTGTCTCAGCTGCCATCCATACTGTCTGGAGATGTGGCATGCACAGGCCTGGGAGTGTGTGCGCTTGCAAGAAACTGGAGAGTCCTGGCCTAGTTCATGAGAACCAACACTGTTAGCCTTAAATCCTGGGGCATTTCGCTTTTTCATTCCATTTGGTGAAAAAAGTAGACGCTATTTTCCTCTCTTATCTGTTTTATAGAGAGATGTCGAACCATTTAACTCTTAAAAATGAATAATAGGAAAAACCATTCACATTATGTTCTCAGTTTGTCTTTAATAGAGCAAGCATTTAATGATATTCTCCGTAAACATAACCACTATGAACAAAACATGTGAAAAAAGTGATTTTTGTTTAATTTCCACATAAAAAAATAAAGAATTATAGTCATAAGTTTAAAATCCTGCCTCATAAATGAAACAAAACTTATACTAAAAGTAGTTTCTTATCAAAATAGCAGCTTATATCTAAGTATACATTAACTACACATGTTTATAATATGATGCATCTTTTTTCTTTCATGCAAATAAATGAATACTTTATCATTAAGTAATATCATTACTAAGGCTCTGATGTTTGGACACGATAAAGTCACTATTTACTTAAAATCAATAGAGTTATTATTAGATTATTAGATTAGATTAGATTCAACTCTATTGTCATTATGTACAGGTACAAGGCAACGAAATGCAGTTTAGGTCTAACCAGAAGTGCAGTAGCAGCAAGTGCAGGATAAATAATGGTTCTATAAATACAGGACATGGGTTTTCTACTGAATGAGTATAGAGATGAATACTATTATAAATAATGAATATAATCTATAGATCACTAGTGTTATGAACTAAAATTACAGCTGGATATGTACCAAATATAATATAAAGGTGGATATTACTATAAAAAAGGTAATTATAAATTAACTGGTCAGAATAAATATGCACTACTAATTTAGATCTATGTTGCTGTGTTTGGATAATAAAAAATATAATACCGACATGGGTGTAAAGGTTTTTTTTATTTTCTCTTTTTGTGTCCTGAGTCACATCAGGGGATCAATATTGACCTGTGGCACCCTGTAATCCTTCTGGGCTATAGGCTACATGCTTAGCCCATATGCACCACCCACCCTAACACACATAAGCTTTAATCCTGTAGGATATTTCTGTGCTTATGTTATATAGGATGCAGAACCTCGGTCACTGAGGTCAGCTATAAAATCACGTCAATGGAGCTTTAACACACACACACACACACTCACACACACCTCAGTAAAACCGGTTTTATCTGCCAGCCCTAATGTGTACGCTTCAAACAAATATAAACTGCAACTTTTAAATTCATTTAGAAAATAAAATAGAATTTGTATTTTTAATATAAGATATATAAAGCATTTTTTTATTATTTTTTGCTTAGAGGCATTTATTTTTAAATTCTGCAATTATTATAGCATAACCTTTTCAGGTTTAAAAAGCATGATAAGCTCTAAGTGTTATTCAATCTTTGCATTATTAATTAGTTTATATTTAGCATTGATTTTTATTCATTCATATAATCGATCCTGTTATTTAAGAAAATAAGCCTATCTTTGTGTTTTCCACTTAAATCAATTAAATACTGAACTTTCTTTAACTTAAACTTAAGCCCTTATAGTAAATATAATAAAAGCTGCTCTGATTTAAAACATTTTAACTAGCTCTTAAAAAACTTCTGTAAATGTTGAAGTGCTCCTTTAACCTCCATGTATTTCTTCCCCTCTTCTGATGTTTTATAAATGATGCGTTTGACAGGCGAGAGTAGGACTCCTGGACTGATCAGGTCACCTGTTACATAAATATTTATGAAAAAAATAAAATAAAATAAAAAACCTGTCATTAACAGCTGAAATACCAACAAAATCAGTTGTTCTTCCTCTAACATGAAACCAAATTTACCTTTTAAATACGGGGACTAATTTGTGTGCGGAATAACACTTTTAATTCGTTCTGCAAATTTATTGTAATTAATGTGATTAAATATTTTTACACAAATTAAAATATGCTTAAAAAAACAGAAAACAAATATGAACATGTTCCTGTAAAATAATTCATTAAAGAGTGAAAAGCTGCATGAATGAACTTGAACTCACATCTTTAAAAGTTGGTTTTATATTTTTCTACGTTCCTTTTTACCGGTTAAATATAATCTATTTTTATCGTTTATAATTACATATATATATATTTTTAAACTTATGAGTTATTAAATATTACTTTTATTGGAGTTCAATAAAACAAATAGTGCACTTTTTTTGAGCGGCGGAGGGGGCAGGAGAGGAGGAGGGAGTGAGGCTGTCTCTGATAATCATCTCATCGCAGCTTAGTTTAACGCGTATTTCACCGTTATGAGTCGTGTTTCTGGTCTCCCTCGCGCACTTTTTGGGGGAGATATTAATCTAGATTGAGAGGAGCACCGTGTTTCTGCTCGCATATCGGGTGCGGCTTGTGTAAGAGGTTCACCTCAGCTGAACTTTGGCGCATCTGTTCACCGGCGGAGCGCTCTGCGCTTGGACCCGCTGAACTCTGCTGGCCAGCGACGACAGAGACGCGCTACACTGGAGGGTTCAACACAACATATACGACTATTAAAAAAGGGCATTTCTATTTAAACCAGCTTTATCAACCTAATTTTTCTGCTTTTACTTCATTTATTCTATTTTTTAATTTTTTTTGCTGCGGGAAAATAATAGGAAATAGAAAAGGAGGAAGAGACCAACCAACCAAACTCCTTTTTTCAGCTTAAACCGAGACGGTGAGTGTCAATATTCCTTTTTTTAAAATAATTTGTTTTATATATGCTTCATGTGTATAAAATAGCAAAAACAGTCGTTTAGAAGCGGTTTGGGTGAGCGCGTATTGACGCGCGTCTTTTTCCAGCGTGCGCTTATAGCTGGAAATAAAACACGCGCTCCAAACATTCGACATGAAACAGTTAATCTAAGCAGCATATTATAGGAAAATATGTCGCCGTTTCGTGCCCTAGTTTCTCGGCGCAGAGAGCTTTTCTCTCCCCCTCCCTCCCTTCCTTTTCTTTTCTTTTCTTTTTTTTTTTTGATGCAAACGCAGATAAGGCAGCAGGGATCCTCTCATCAGTCCTGCGCTCATTTCAAAATGAACACTTTTAGGTAAATCAGCAAATGTGCGTTTGATTTGCTCACCCAGAATTAAACCCCTACGTAAGAGAGGGGAAAACACACTCATCAACATGTCACTGTGGTTTCCCTCAGATGAGTTTCACACAAAAAAAATAAATCCTCTAGATAACAAAGCAGCAGCTTTTTAAGGAAACAGTCTAAGTATTTTTTTTATATTAAATGTACACAAAATAATAATAAAAAAAAAACACTCTCTACTTAGTGTGTATTTTAGTTATTGACATCCTGATATGAACAAAAAGGAGATCAGATAAATATTTATTTATAATCACACTTAAACAAACAGCATGAACATAGAGTCATGGTGGTAAATTACAATAATCTCATATTATTTTATTTTGGATAAAAAACAAAACAAAACATCCCTTGGGAGAAAAAAAGCACACTTTTCTGTTAAAAAACAAAAAATCCATAATCTTAAAAAAAAAGTCTTTTATTTAAATTTGCAGATCTTGAAAAAAAAGGAAGTGGCATCTTTAATGCTTCTCTGCTTTATTTATGTGTTGCAAAAAAAAGCACACAATGCAAATGAGGTTACTGCTAGGTAATGAAGCACAGAATGACTAAGGTGGATTTTAGAATATAAAGTTTTTAAAAATTATACTATATTTAGTTCTTTTTTTTAGTGCGTACAGATGAATCAGGTCACAAGAGCCTGAAGAATACAGCTAATGGGACTATACTAGAAAGCAAGATGTCAAACGAGTGACCTTTGACACATTTTAATGCTGATTCAAAAAAATATTTGGGTTCCAGCTCTATCTGTGTACCTGCTTGTCAGTAACTTAGACATGCAAAAACTTTTTCGGTCCGAATAGGATTAAATTTGAAGAATCAAGATTTTATTTAATTTATTTTAATCATGTTTATCAGTATTTAAACAGATCCCCTATGAGCACCAAAAAAAAAGGTAAACATGCACATCAATTGATGCATTTCAGTGTTCTGTAAAGCAGCTCGGATGTTCTAAGGTAAAATGCAGTTTGGAAGAGGAACGAAAAAGAACCTTATGAGTTTGCAAATAAAAAAAAAAAGGATAAATATATATACAGTATGTATATATATCCTAAAAACCAAATTACCCTCTTCATTTTGTGATGTCGTCAGAGTAACTGACACCAATTAACAGTAAAAACAGAATATGACATGTTATAGGCGGTAAACTATATTTAAAGTGACCCATATCTGATAAGTCTAAATGATTTTATCATCATTATTAATATCATCTTAGATCGGAGCACCTTTATGTTTAAATTAGGCTCATTTTCATCCAGAATCCTTTTTTCCGGCAGCTATGCATAATTGATTGATGAAATTGCTCATCCTCCTTAAAATAACTCAACGTATTCTTCGAGGAGAAAAAATGCATAAAGAAGCCGTAACACTGTGGAAATATTTAGTTTTTGTTCCAGCGTAGTGTTTTCTATTTCTTCCTCCACATTTAAACTGCATCAGAGTAAAAGTTTAACCTTTCACAACACTTGAACAGGGTGTTTCAAATGGATACTGGTCCCTTCAGAGTCTCTCCTGTACATCTGGCTTTGTATTTTGCTTTGTGTATGTGCACGCTGGGAGGGGGTGTTGGCCAGTACAGTAAGGTTCTGCTCATACTATCAGTTTTCCAAGCAATGATCTTTGCTTAGTGTGAAACATGATGACATCCCCAATGGTTGTTTTTTCCCCCCTTCTTCTCACTGTTTAACAGGAAAGAGGCACAGAGCTGTCAGGAGGCAGAGAGCGAACTGGGTCACAGTGACCCCTATGGCCGCCGTTCCAGCTCTCTTTTATGTGATGTATTACCGGCCCTGATACGGCATGTTTAGAAAGCACGGCTTTGGCTGCAAACAGGAAAAAAATGTCATTGTGCCTTAGAGAAGATAGAACAGAAACACAGGTGGCCTTCAGACAATGGGGCCGGCTCTCGTTTCTCTACTTTGTGTGGCGGTGACGAGGAGAAAGCACGTGGCTGTGAAGTGAAAACTGCGGCGGTTATCCTCTGCTGAGCTGTAGTTCAGGGCCTAGCTGTGGCAGTGGGGAATATAGAGACAAGAAGTTCAAATAAGGAGGGGTGGGGGGGTTGATTTACCCATGTTTTCACTCAGTAGCTTTCAGAGCACCCCCCCCTCCTGTGCTCTCATATCTCACGCAATTGATTGAAACCCTAAACGTTGAGATCAAGCCCAGTGCAGCTTTTCTATGAATAGTTGATTGGATGTAATGGCGCTGGTGTGTGTTGCTTCTCACAGGGCATTTCAGGTCAGGGGGTCTGGGAACCCCCCCCCCCCTCCTGTTGATACTGCAGTACGGTCAGATACTTATCAAATTTACGCTCCTAAAATGTGTAAATAGTTGTTTAAATCGATATTTTTGAAGAAAATGGCAACTTTTTCACTTGATTTTTTTTTTTCTGACCAACATTCAGAGCCTCTTCTGTATTAAATCTATTTAAAAGATCCACAGATCAAGACCTCAGCCAAAAAAAAAATATTAATTGGCACAGCAGCATCTAGATGTGCAAAATCTACTATTTTGGGAGGGGGTTAAATGTGGAACTATAAGAGATGTCTGTGCAGAAGGTGTCAAATGTTACAGGAAGTCTTACAGCCGGCGTTGTATTTAAATAAACAAGTATAACAGTCTGAGAGCACTGACCATCATGCATGCATGCAGCCGGTGGTTTCTGTCGCCTCTACAGTTGGTAAAGCTCCTGTGACTTCATACTGTGGTTTGAATGAATAACCTTTCAGAATGCACCAACGTTCCTTCAACCGCTTCATGCACAACGCCTCATAGGTGACATTTTGTAAGCCATATGCAGCAGATTTAGCATTCGGGTTCGTTAGCACCTTGAACACAACGTGCATGTATTACGCTGAAGGATTACTGGAGTTCACATGTTTGTTTTTCTGCTACTTGTGCAGACAGGAATAAAAAGAAGATGTGACATGTGTGCATATGGGAACCTAAAATAAGTGGCCTCACCCTATTGATTTGTAGCTGCATGCAGAATCGAATAGATCACACTCTAGAGGCGCGTAAAAGCCTGGATGTAGCACTTTAGCTCGTGCTAGCAGACATTTCAAACATGAGATGGAGTGCTTTTTTTATCAAGATAGCATCTAGCTGTGGTGACGTCACAAGTGGCAGCTTATCGGTGGTTTTATTTGCTTGTTCTCAACTAGATTTCTCTAATAAAGCCGTTTGCTTATTGCAGCTGATCACCTCCAATTGTGCCTCTCGTGATGTCAAATCACATGCGATGCAGCGTGAGCATCTTTTTCTGCAGATTTCCACTGTAGTACCCAGTTTTTTTAATGCATTAGTGTATGTTTGTTTGCAGAAAAAGGAATACAAACTCATGGATGGTGTCTTTAAAATGCAATGATGTCATGTGATGCTGTGTGACTTGGCCGCCTTGTCATGTTCACATCTGCACAGATGGAAGCCACATTTAACTGCAGGTGGGCGCCTGCCGCTGGTTATTTCCATTTTCAGTGCAGTTATTAATGTGGCAAGCCGCTAGTGTGCAGCTAATGTGTGTTTTTTTGTAAGTGCAACAGGCGCCTGTTTGCGTCCACATCGGTTCCTCCGCTGCACGTTGTGTTTTAAATCTCAGTGCAGGGCCATTTAAGTGCTTGACCTAATTTCTCTGGCAGCGAGGAATCCGCCGGTGAAGGCCTTCCTCTGTGTGCCTTCGTGTGTGTGTGTGTTTGTGTGTGCTTGCATTTTGCTCTGGGTGTTTCCTCTTGCCTTTCTAACAGGAAGCTGATGTGGAGTTCAACTGAGGACAAGGAAAAGGCCTTTTCTTTCCACTGAATCATTTGAGAAAGAGAAAACGGGAGGAAAAAAAAAAAGTCCAGAACACTGCGTTGGATTTAACCCTCTGCAATCCCTGCTAGCTCTTTCTTTTTACCCTTTTTCTCTTTCTCTGATTTGCCCTTTTCTATTTATATTTTTCCCTTATTTTAAATTAGTTGAAGAGCATTATTCTTTTAGAGTTTTCACATTTTTATGAGAAACCTCTTTAGTTTTAGCAGAATTTCACAACAGGACAGAAAGCTTCGCTTACTGGCAGCCTGGAGATGTAACGTCGATCTCAGGTCAAACGGGATGTGGATTCAATCGGGTTTATAAAGTGTAAATACCTATAACTCAGGAACTGAACTGAGGCCAGGGGAAATGGAGGAACTGTTGAAACGGCATGACCTAAACCCTAATTGCACATAATCTTCATCTTCAAAGTATCGTGTGCAAATCGCAGTTAGGGATGAATTTAGGGAATTAAATCAGGCCTAATATCCAAACTGAAAAGCACCTACTTGGTCGTCTTTCATGTTTTGTGTAATGCCTCCCGAAGCGTTTGAACTGTGAGCCTGCAGGATTGAAGCAGGAACAGGGGTTCTTCAGGAGTGTGTTTGGAGAGGGACTATAAAGTAGATGTGCTCTGGGGTTTTGAACGAACTGCGCTCCTTGTCTTTACTTGCTGCATGTTTACACAAGCGGCTATCAACAGGGCAGCATGGTGGACTCGTCAGGAGCAGATGGCAGTAAAATCACCTCCTTATTAAGAGATTGAAATGAAATCAGTCCCAACCCTTTTCAGTCAAACTTTACACTGATTCCTCACTTAAAAAATATCAATACTTATGATTATAATTAAAACGTATGGCAAAAAAGAAATAAAAGCATAAACAAGCATGCTTGTTTTCCACCCAGCAGCGACAGAAGCAGGGTTTCTCTAAGAATGTCCTGTTCCCAGTTTGTGCTGGCAGGGTGTGTGTTAGAGAACAGCCCGCCGCTCCACAGCGTACGATACGTACAGAGATTTGTAATAATTCACAACGCAACTTCTACTCATTATTTTAGACTCACATTTTTACGCTTTCTGCTTCTGCTGCAGTGTCGGAGACGGGCGAGCGAGGAAGGTCAGGGGACAGGAAGACTTTAGAGGGACGCCGCAGCAAAGGTGAGCCATGAAAATCATGGTTTTCAACACTTTTTCCTTGTTTCAGGCACCATTAAACTGTAACAGGACAGACTGGTAGAAAAGAAATGTCATATTTTTTATTTGGAGTCATATATCTTTATTAATCCAGCAGATTGAGCTTAGTTAGATTTTTGTTTTTGACTTTCTGTCCAGTAATGAAGTTAATACATTTAAAGTGGAGCAGAGAGAAGCTTTTTGGCTCTGCAGGGAAATAAGTTAACAAATAAAGCCTGGGAGGGGAGAATTACAGGAAACTGAATTCTGTGGTATTTGTTAAACCAAACTCTGGTTTGTTTTTGAAATATATAACAATCAAATATCAGCCTCTTTTGATTTTCTCCAGTCAGCGATCGAGAATGATTTATATTAGGGAACAGAGACGACATCACTCTGCGTTTAAGAGAGAGAAATTACCTTTTTGAAGGATTGCATCGTTAATTTTTTTTTTTACGTGGATGATTGATTGTCTTTAGCAAATCCAGATCTTTGTTCTGTTTTCTTGCCATCTGCTCACGTCTCACTGTCTCTCATTTTTCTTACAAGTTTAGTAAACCACACACATATCTAAAAACGGCACTACGTGGCATAAGAAATTAATCCATGGGAATGTTTTCATTGTCTGCTTCCACCTTTTTCCTGCAATCTATCTACTGTAACCTGCAGACAAAAAAAAACTCCTTGCAACAGAACATATATCACTATAAAAAAAGTCTGAACTTGTTCATATTTACTGGATTACATGTAATTGGGGATTTTTATGCTATATACAGAATAGCTGTAAGGAGGACAATATATTAAAATTGGCAGATGTTTGTTGTTATTTAACATACTCGTATCGGATCGATAAATAAAATTAGGCAAGTTTTGATAATCACTGTTAATTTCCTTTTTTTATTTGATTGTTTGTGTCTTTTTAGTGTTTCTTCTGGGATGTTATAATAGAGGGGCAGTAGACATGTTTGTTTTATATATATACTTTGAAGTATCTTATTAAAATATGTTCATGAAAAAAGCTAAATTTGAAACGAATTACTAAATTTGTGGAAAAAATAAATAACATTTTTACACTCTCTTTAGGTGTTTTTTGTACTTCTAACACTAAACATCTGGTTTACTATAGCCAAGCTTAACACCAATGTATGATGACATTTTAACCCCTCAGTAACAACATCCACACTGAAGAGAGTTGCGGCTAGCCTTTGCTCACTGATTTAGAAAAATATATATTTGTTTTCTTCTTTTTTTCTGATCAGCAGTTTACCTGTCCAGTTCGCTTCCAGTTCATCGATGCAAAAAAACAACAAGAAAACAAAAACTGTATATAATTATTATTTTTTTTGATAAAGGATCCAGTGTTTGGAACAGTATCCATTATATTCTGTCCCAAAAAGTTGAAGAAGTTTTGGTTGTTTTTTCCCCCCTCGCGATTAGCCTGGTAGATAAATGGCTGCACATCCCTCCAGCTGGAATACCTGTTCTTTTCTTCAGCTTGTGGCTCATCATGTTTGTTTTAACTTGCTTTGCAGTTTGTTGGAATTTACTGGTGCAGCATAATTCCTCTCCCACAAGATCATTATCTGTTTCTGAGGAGTTCGCTGTGTTTGCTTCAACAGAGCACAGGAAACTAGATGTTCTCCTTAATCTTCTTCTTTGTGCTCTTTCAAGTGGGAAAAGACCCCCCCCCCCCCACTACACACACACACAGCAGCGATGATACATACAGCGCTCTGTATGAAAACCACAGAATGCAGTAATTGTATAGAATCATCCAGTCTTTGAGTGCTTTTTGTGGCTGCAAAGTATGATTAAATGGACACAGTTTGCATGTTTCTGTTTGCTCATAAATCAGCGTGTCATACGGTAATTAGTGCGTTTGGAAACAAAAGGAGCTTCACTTGAATTTGAAATAAAGTCCTGTGGTTTGGAGCATGGCCCGGCTGCAGGACAGTTTGTTCTGTTTGTTCGCTTAGCTCCCATCATTCCTTTCAAAAGGCTGCCAGAGATGTTCAAATGCTCAGAAATATGCTCTATTAGTATTAAGAAGATAGAAATTCACACGTGTTTGTATCTGGAATGGGATGTTTTGCATGTTTACTCAGAGATATCAGTCAGAGCAGCGCTCTGGTACCAGTAAATACCTCACTGAGGTGGAAATGTAAACATGCAGAAGAAGTAATGTCCGATCGCATTGGTTCTGATAGTGAAGACGATTCTATTCGATCTATTTCTATCATACATTTAAGCTAGGTTACAAATCTATTGATCAGCAGAAAGGATCTGTTTGGTTTTAAGGGTGGAATTAATCCTGTAAACATGATTTGTTTCTTTTTCCTTACCTTTTGAATATACGTGTTTAAATTGAGAGGATTTTATGACAAAAGGACCAACAGTGATGATGTCAGCATTGAAGCAAACCGAGCTCTGGTTTCGAGAAGTATGGGGAACTTTAGATTTATAAATAAGAGTGTGGGAATCATATCAGAAGAGAAAAATGTGTATCGGTGTAGGGCTGCAACTAATAATTATTTTACTAATTGACTAATCTGTAGACTATTTTTTCCAATTAATTGATTAATAAATCAGATAGCAAAAAGTTAATTAAATCATTTTTTTACAGAATTTAACTAAAACCTTTCCACTTGAGGAATTCTGGATAGATTATACGTACAGATGAAAATGTTAATTTTTTTTTATCTTAATGGAAAATATTTATATATTTTTTTCAATTTTGGTAAAAAGCAGCTAAAGGCATGTTTTAGAGTCTATGCTCCAGTATTAAATTAGTTAGTGATTATTATAATAATCGCTTAAACTGATTGTTTCAGATCTATATCCGTGCATCCCTAGTTGTTGGATTATTTTAAGAGTCAAACTGAAATAATTTAGTAAAGCCTTTTTATGCCTATAATGTTGAGTCAGTCTATCTGGACTCTAGTTGAAAACATGACATTTATTATTATTTGGCTCACAGAAAATCCAGACCTGAAAACTTGGAGGTTTTAAAGGAAAAAGTTAGGAGGAGGTCATAAAGTAAAGAGAGCAGAGATGTTGCAGCCATTTTGCCTGTAGAGCAGAAGGTGCTTGTTACATATATTCCTCAGTTATGTCCTCTCTGCTTTTTTTGTGCTTTCATCAACTCTGGATTAAAACAAAATTTTAAAAATAGAGTTAAGGCATTTATAAAATGCATTTGTAGTTGTCCATTTTTGTATAGTGATGCATATTTGAACACATTTCACCCTCCATACTAATATAATTAACATTATGACATTGGTACTTTTTAAACAACCAGATTTGCAAGCCTTTTTTTAAGGGAGCTGATGAGCAGTGCTCAGCAACACGTGGGGGAGGGAAAACTCTGGTCACTGTTTATTTTCTATGGCACAGTGTTGAAACTAAATTAAACAACAGCAGCACTAAGGGAAGTGAAAAGGAGCTTTATTTAGACATTATTAAGACATGATTACGCTGCAATGAGTCCTTTCAAATAAAATTGCTTTTAATAAGTCCGGTTATTCTGCTTTAAGACGAGGAAGTAGTCATGTAGAGTTGCTGGGGTGAAAAGATCTAGTTTTTGTTTCTAAAATCAGCTTCAATCTTCCGCATCCTAAAAAGGATAAAGATGAAATTAAAATTTTACTTCGCAAACAGATAATTAGAGTCTTCCATGCTGCAGGGCCCCAGCTCTGTTTTCTGCTGCTACAGTTATCTCCTCCTAACCCTGCACAAATCTGCTCTACTATTTATCTCCGACCCGCGGAGGTTTTCCAGCCACAAGCAGGAAAGGAGCTTATGAAAAGACGACAGCGCTCAATTTGATTTGTTTTGTTTCATTTAAGCGTGCCTCGGTCCTCCTCTCCTGTCTGCTGGCTGTGTTTCAGCTCATGTGTGACCTCTGCAGGCGTCTCTCTATATTCAACACATATCAGCTCAGCACATGAGATTACACCCAATATCTTTTTCATTTGTGACAATAATTTCAATATTATAATTATTGTAATTGCTCAATTAGATTAATTTAAAATAGCCTGAAATTAGCTGCTTAGTTGAATTAAAATAAAAGGAGAAGCAGAGATTCACTCTGCAGACGCTCTGATTGGTTAGATGTATCCAGTGAGGGGGGCAGTGGTTGGTCTATACTTCCTACTCCTTCCTCTCTTTGCAATAAAACCCTTCATTTGTTAAATGCAGCTCAGTGGAGGTCTGGTGGGCAGCCTCCCTCACATCAGGTGTCGTCCAGATGTGCCGGTGAGAGTCATCCACTGGTTTCTGCTAATCTGTCAATTGGAGAAGAGAGAAAGAACATGGAGTCCACCAAATTGGCTTTAACCTGTTTGACACACTTACCGTTTTATACGGAGATGAACATTTCCTATCCTGGTTATTTTGGGCTAATTATCCCAATTAGTCATTGCCATTGTAGTCTTATTAAAATCTGTGGATGATGTGCTAAAAGTATGATCAGTTTTTGAGGTTATGGACTCAGGAGAGTCGGTCCCTTTTTTTTAATATTGTGTAAAATTATTCCATTTTGAGACCTTTTTAATTGAAATTCAGAATACACGATACAATACTTGTTGAGATTTATGTCCAAAAACTCTGAAAAGCTGCTAACAAGTGAAAATATAGGACTGCAAACAGCCTTTTAAAGCAGCTTTGATCGAAATCTGGTCTCGAGCGAAATGACAAGCCAATCTGTATGCTGAGTTGGACACGTGGAAACAGGAAATATTGTAGAATTTGGTCTTTTTTATGCACTTGATCAAAAAATGTGGCGTTTTCTAACAGTGCTGAGAGTCAGTTTACTGGTAAGAGAGCTAAAAGAGAGAGCCTGTAAGGATGAAAGCTAATCATCTGCTATAACACGATTTATTAAGCTGTGTCAACCGGAATATCAACAAGCCATATCAAAAAAAAGAGAAGGGAAGCTATTGATAGCCCGCA
The DNA here is from genome assembly GCF_000732505.1 of Cyprinodon variegatus. Lineage (NCBI taxonomy): Eukaryota > Metazoa > Chordata > Actinopteri > Cyprinodontiformes > Cyprinodontidae > Cyprinodon > Cyprinodon variegatus. The sequence continues at coordinate 21,298 of NW_015151336.1, forward strand.
GTTTCCTCAGAGATCAGCCGCCTACCTCAGAGGAACCAGATACATGTTTTCTAAAGACTTTTGTAGCCATATTTGCAGAGTCAGGTAGAAGTAAATACTGCAGCTGCATGTTTTAGGTAAAGAGTGGTTATAATATTATATATCTCCTTTTTAAAACCATTTGTAGCTAAAAAAAAACTCAAGTAGAACATCGCTGTGGGTTAGTTGGAGCAAAACCACTAAAACTATGCAGGAACATGCAGTTCTGATCACATTTTATTACACCAGGCAAAAACAGGTGCTGCTGTATTGTTAGAAAAATTGTTTTAAAGAACAGAATTGTAGATTTTTAGGAACGTTGCCAAAACTGATTTGTGTTACTTTAAACTTTTAAAGTAAAAAAATGTTTTTATTTTTTTCAATGCAAAGAACATATTTGCATAAACACTTGTTGATGCATGATTAAATTAATAATAGAACTGTTCATTACCCTGCACAGACAAAACCTATAATAACAAATGGCCACAAAGTAACAACAAAATTACTTTTTTCAGAGATTGTTAAATGCAGCAAATTGTATTGCAGGGTATTTCTTTATCAATCTTTTTTTTCCCTCGATATTTTAATCAATTTGGACTTTTTAATATGAGTCCCTGCTCCGAAAGTGAACTTTTCTAACACACACAGCAGCTTTTAACATGTGCCTGTCTGTGTTGAAGGAAATATCTTCCCTTTAATTTCATTTCCCTCTTTGTATTAGTGGCAAACTCTCTGAGAGCTTTGATTATTTTGTAACTTTACAAACTTTAGGAAGATTACCCTTTAAAACAGTCTTTTACCGCATTGTCGATATTGAATAGTAATTAACAGAAGGTAGTATGGTTTTCACACACATCTGATTTTTCTACAGCCTCCTACACCATGTGGGAATTATTTTTTAACATTTACAAGATTATTGGAAGCAAATCACTCCTGTTGTTGGTGAGTTAATCAAAAATGAACATTGTTTGGCTTTTTTTGTTTGGTTAGGGTTCATTCATATCAGAAAAACGAACCGGCTCATGTATGATTTGAATCTTTTAATTATAGCTGTACCTGATGGGATGATTGTTTGTTTTATAGTAGAAATAACCGCCTAATTTTTATCTGTAGAGAGGACTAATGATTAATATTAGTCATTGGGAAGTTCCTGTGAAAGCCAACTGGCATTAGCAGTGTGTGATCGGGTCATTGAGGTCATTGAGGTCGGCCGGCTCGCTATCAGAGTATTATCACCCATATGATTAGGGTTTAAAGTCCAACAAAGTGTGGCTGTGTTTGGGATTTTATTTGCGTTACAGGAGAGGTGTAAACATGCACGCATGTATGTGAGGATCGGATTGCTCCTCCACCAGACGACAATGAGCTGCAGCGCTGGCAGAAAGACTCTCTGCCCTCTGTGTCTCAGACTGGGGGCCGGCCCAGCCTCCTCGGAGCGCTCGGCCCCTGCCGCATTGTGGCTCGGGGCCTCATTTGAATGGCCCTTTAGTATTTTGTGTGAACAAGTCATCGCCATTTGCATTTGTTCCAGTCACAAAGGTTTAACAGGTCAATAGGGACTCTCTGGCAGAAAACTAACACGCTAGGCTAACTATTTTCCTCCTCCCTCAGCGTGGATGTCAGACGCCCAGCCAGCTTTTCCGGATAATATGTAACCCAAGCATGTGGCGCGTATACATCCCTCACAAAAGTGAGTTTGTGTGTGTGATTGGTGACAGCGGGGTGTAGGGTCAGAAAACAGAAGCTTATACACTCAGAGCGCCTCTGAAAAGTTTAATTAACATGCAAGTTATGGCAGCAGCTTGTCTGAACAGCAGAGGGGGTTTGTTTTGTCTGCTAACCTCGCTTTCACACACTAACTCGCCAGGGTTAGCAGGCCTCTTCATAAAATCTATAGCTTGGCGTGGAACAATACATGAACATATGTGGGAGCAATTCAACTTCAATCACTCCTTGTTGGACCCTGTTACTGGGAACCCACCTGTTTGTTCAGAAACATGCTAAGCTTTTTCTTTTTCCTGCAGTTTTTTCTGTTTGCTCAGAACCAACCTGAGACTGTTACTGTATGTGCTGCGAAAAAATAGATGCAGAACAGTTCAGATATTTCTATTTTTTCATAAAACCTCAGTTGGGTCGGGCATTTTTAAATGCCAGAGTGCAAAAGTACAGTGATTGCTTTCTGCTTGGTGCAGAGGTGAAATGTCTTCCTCATGATAGCTGTGGGCCCAATCTTGATTTTAAGATACCACATTTCCACTGTCTCGTGTTGTTTACACCAAAAAAGAAACCAAAGCTACTTTCAGATAGCGTGTTCCCCTTTGGGCATTTTGTCTCCCCAGGAGCCCCCCTCTCAGTTTAAAGTATTGATAATTGTCCAAAAGTGGAACATGCAATAACTGATTATAAAATTAAAACTATTTTTCTTAGTCTTTTAATCTGAGCATTTCATTCTTATCATTTTATTCTTTCTATCTCAAATGAAACACAACATAAATTTGTGCATGGAAGTTACAAAATAAAACCATATTTTAAACCTGTATTTATAAAACTGGAGCTCCTCTGAGTATCTCCTTTATAATCACATTTAAACCTCATTAATTGGGAACAAAATACTGAACAAAAATTATAGTCAGACTTAGTTTTATTTCTTTTTTTTTATTAAGACACCTGAGCTGCTTTGATGAGCTCCGATAGCTCAGGGTGAAAAACAGCTGATCCCAGGCTGTTCTCTACTTCCAGTCTGTTCCTCTGCTTGGTTTTCACATGTCACAGCTGAAGGTTGAACTCAAACATCAAAGAAAAACATACTTTTTGGTTGGTCCTCACAAAGCAAAACAGATCCCAGCCCTATTTTATTAATATTTTCATGTACCCCTTGCAATGCACTGGCGGACCACTAGGGGTAAATGTTGTTAATCACTGAGCTAGCTGACCAGCAGTGTGCAGCAACAGGTGAAGGAGAGCTGATAGATTTATGCTAGATAAAATATTTCCCAGCAACTGGATTTGAATGTTCTATAAAGTAACAGGTGGGGGAGGGACAGCCCTAAATTTTTCTAAAAACCGAGGTAACTGTCAGCAGGAAGTGTCTGTGTAGCACCAACTGAGAGACGCTTTATTTATAGAAATAAAGCTAAGAATTAAACACCCTCCGGCTCCTACAGCATTTATTTTTCCACCAAATGAAGAAAAGCTTTAGACCTCCAAGAGGCGTTCGCTCTGATCTGTTGCTTAATTTCATCCTCTTCAGTTTAGACTTGCCTAAAAAGCTTCGTTACTCATAACGGTCCGAGCTGCTGCTCAGCCAATCAGGTCTTTATCAGCCCTGACCTGTTCATCTGTATCGGCCTCTGAAAGCCTGACTGCTGGACCTTTAACTATTAGTGTAAAGATCAATAAATCACATAAAGACACGCTTTGCTTAGGCAATCAATAAGTTGTGACTAAAAACATGCGGGTCAATCAGAAATGAGTCATTATCTGCTTTAAATGAGTCAATATGCAGTTTTTTTGCCTTCCAAGCCGGAAACTCCTGAAAAAATAATTAAAACCTATTAATTATAAGGAGCCTTCCTCGGTGGATAGACCTCTTATTTTAGATGCTGCACACGGTTAAATGTCCTGCTTACACCCCTCTGTCTCACTGCTCCCGGTCCGCCTTGCTGCAGATCCTGCTCCCTTCCTGCTCTATCTTGTTTTCGAACCCACCATTATCTGTGCAGCAACCCCGCCCTCCTCCCTTGCACCAGGGTCTCAGGCAGAAGAAAGACGAAGCCCATGCATCAGGTGCTCCTGCTAGCTAGGCTTGCAGCCAGGCCCAGAGACGCAGAGTTCCAGACCTGGCAGCTCGCAGGCTGCGACGTGTGAAACGCCGCACACAAAGGGGCTCGATCTATCTGTATGCTCCCTACATAGGCAGGCTTTTGTTGCAGCCAACAGGCACATGACTGCTAGCATCTTAACCCCTGAGAGCCAGCGTCTGTGTTCCCTTCTCAGTGGACCGTATACAGGGGAGGAAACCACAATGAGTCAGGGCTTAGATAATAAAACAACACTATCTAAACAGAGAGGCATTGTTTTAATAATGATTCATTTTGTTTGTTTGGTTGGGTTTGAAGAAAATACAATATGCTTGCCTTCAACTGGAAAATCATCTGGTCTATAACAGATGAATCTGATTTAGGGGTTTCTCGTACTTAATTTATAAGTTAAATTATAATTTTATGACATGTTTAACTTTAGTCCTGAGGAGGACAAATATTTTTATCTCAAAGGACATTTCTTAGCAGTTTCTCTTTAATCAGTTTGTCTAAAGCAGATCTAGACATTCAGCCGGAAAAAAAAGATTTTAATCGGGAAGGAAAAGAACGTTGATGCTCAGTTAAAGTGTTCTGCTGAATAGAGCTGAATGAAAAGGGGAGAAAGAAAAAAAGGTGAACTCAATAGATAAACCCCAGGATCTCTCTACTCTGGCAGATCCATAACATAATTTACTATTCTTATATCATCTAAGCTTCTAAAAATCCCTACATAGGAGAAAGAACAACATATTTCAAATAAAATACATGAACATTCACATATATATCAGAATCTGAAAGTATTAGTAATATATTATTTTATCAAAATGGTTTACATAATTTATTTTTATAATGGAAAGTGTACAGTGACATAAAATAGCCTAAGAAGCTGATAGAGCTAAAAAGATATGCAAATGTTTAAAACATAAGTGTTTAAATATTTAGTGAAAATACAAAAAAGTAAAGTAAAGACAAGATCAGAGGTGCTATATTTAGTTTTTACAAATCCCATACTCTTAATTTAGCATGCAATAAGAAAATAAACAGGTAGATAAAATAATTTACTAAATCTGACCCATGTTATATATGGTGTTAATTAAATTAGGAAGAAGAAAAGGAGTAAAAAGCATTTCTGAATAACAAAGGTTGAAATTCTCGTACAGGTTTGTTAGACAAAGAGAGATAAAGCAAACAGTGCCGATATGTATAGAGGTATAAATAACCTTATGCATAAGGAATTATGATATATAGATATATAGATTATGATCTACAGGATTGGCAGATGATGAGATATAATGCAAATTTTATTTAGGTTTTAATTTTACATGTGTAGAAAGATGTGCTTTATAAACACAAATGTCTTTAAAGATCTAGAGGTTGTTAAAAACTGAGAGTAAAGTCTGTTTTAAATACAATGAATCCACAGATAAAAGGTTTCCATCCACACAAAACTGACATTTCTTTTCTTTGAATAACTTATAAACATATTTTATAAACTAATTATGCTTTTTTTATATATATATTTAGAAATGGTTTCTATAAAAAAAAAAAAAAACTCATGAATTTGCCAGCAGTTAAATTAATAACTGCATAAGTTTAAAATAGATTTTTTATATTTTGTTTGAATATCATTGGGTGTTTTTGAACATGTATCCTCTGAGTGTGTGTGTGTGTGTGAGTGTGTGTGTGTGAGAGAGAGAGGAAAAAAGTTGTTTTTAATAAGATATCAATCTATTTGCTAATTCTTTATTTAGCTTTACACAGTCTGCGTTTTTTTTTTTTTTTTTTGTTTAAAAATACCGGCTGGATTTTAAGTATGTGTTTTTCTTTTTATGAGGAGTAAACGATGTAAATCACATTAGAGCCAGCCAGCCTTCACAGCCCTACCACCTCCTTCCTCCTAGCATGAAACATGTGAGTTTGGCCCCGGTGGGGGCGGCTGGGGTCCGAATCCTTCCAATTCGGGCCGAGCCAGGTGACTCAGGCCCGTCCAGGCTGCGGTGGCTCTGTGACGTGGCACTGAACTCAAACCGACAGCAGGTCCGAACGCTTTAAGAGGTGGTACCACTCCGTGAGAGAGCCGCAGAACGCCGAAGAGCTGATGTTTGATAAGAGCTGCTAATATAATCATTTATTAATGCGAGATGGAGCCTAAAACGTGAGTAGAGAGAAGCTGGAAGGTGGGAGGGGAGGAGATGCTTTGTGTGTTTGCAGGAGGAGATGAGGGGTAAGTTAGGCATGTAGAGGGTTTTAAAAAAAAAGGGAAAATATTGATTTTTTTCATTGCTTTTTAGTCTTTTTTTTATTTTCATTTTTCAAATTATATCCTACAGTTTTAAGAGTTTAAAGTTAAAACTAATTAACATCTATTGGACATATAACGCTGCATAAAATAGATGTTAATCATCCCAATAAATGTTTCTATTGTTTTATGCTTTATTTAAATACTTCTTCCTATTAAAGTAAAAAAAAAAACTTGACCCCCTAAGAAGCTGAAAGCAGGACAGTGATTTTCCTAAATTCCCCACCTTTAATTTTAATTTAGAAGAACTGCAGCATAGAAAAGGCACCTAGGCTGTTGAATCATTGCTTCCTTTGGATTTATTGTCTCTTTCGTCGTCTTTAAAAGCCGTTTAGGAAGCTCGACGTCTGTAGCCAGCGAGCGATCCAATTTGCCTCTCCTCTTTTCCAACCTTTGCTCTGCTGTGCTGCAGAGCAGGCTCCCCTCCATGCAGACGAGCTGGGTTTTCTGAGGTGAGTGGATTAATGATTGTCAGCAAAATACTCCAGAATCAAAGTTAACGCTCAGCACCTTTGATAGCGGGTCATGTGTGCGAGCACAACCTGTGGAAATGACCACTTTGCCTAATTAAAAGTTTATTTTGCTTTATCCTCTCATTAAACTTTTTTAAATGACTTAAAACGGAAGGTCTAGATGCAATTAAAATATTTGTGACTCTTATTTTGAATAACTAAGACCGAAAAACGCATTAGATCCATGTAAATAACCTTAGTGTGAGTTTAACTAAAAGTTCAAACTGTATAAGCTGGATGGAAATGACAAAGTTATTTAAAAAAAAGCATAACATTGTAATATTAATTGTGAAAAAAATGAAAAAGACATATTTCATTAAAAAAGGCAAATTAGGCAAAAAGTAAAATTTACTCATCCACATTTTGATCCTCCTGAATAAGATGCGAATTTAGAAAAAATGCACCAGTCTCCATTTTTCTTTGTTTCTAAGGATTGCAATTTACCTTCAATAAATAGATTTAACTCATCCGTAAAATTCTTTCCAATTAAATAAAAGCCAAAGACAAAAAAAACATAAATAATATTGGCTTCGAAAAATAATTAAGAAAAAAAGGATTATTCATAAGGAAAAATATTTACAGGAATCAAAACTTAAAATTAGATCCTTTAGGTGAAAATTATTTTTTGACCAATAAAGTTCAAATTGCTTTTTTATATTTATATATATATATATATATATATATATATATATATATATATATATATATAAACTTATTTTACAGTGACTTAACTTTAATTTTATTTCATATCTGGCTCTTCAAACCCACAATGTTTCTTACTTAACTATAGAGACAAATATCAGGATTTAACTGTGGTGAAACTTTTTCTGTTTTTGTTTTTTTTATGAAAAAAAGTCTCAATTTGCAATTATTGTTTAATTCTATATTTTTTTTTATCCTTCTAGAGGAAAAATGCAATGAATGATTTTCAGCCTCTGTTCAGATCAGATAGAAAGTGGAGCAGAACCTTGTGACTGCAGGTCGACCCGGTTGCTGTCACGTTGTAAAGAAACTCTCTGTTTCTGCTGAACTAAACGTAAAAAATGTAAATGTGGCTTAACTTGCTGCCTGCTTTAGTAGCGATTGACCACATTATTGTGAGCGTTGTCCAAAAAAGCTGCGTCCGCCATCTTGTCTCCTCCTGTCCTCCATTTTGTGAGTTTTTAAATTCTCCTTCATCTGTCAGAGCCCCACCAGGCCGTCCTGGTTCCTGCTTCAGGTGGAAACAAATGTAATCTAAAGATTTTTTTTTTGTTTCTTCTAAACAAATTTTTTTTAAACATATTTTTCAACCCTTTCAGATTTAACTTCACATAGACTATTTTAATTTCAGCCTTAAATCCAATTGCAGTCTGCTAAACTCCACCTAACAGAGCAGAAGTTTGCGGACGGAGGGCCGGGTTTATTCAACAGGGGGCTTATCTCTTAAAAACAATTTGTCCAAGTAATCAGCAGCACTCAAGTCAGACTTACGGTTTTACACCTCAGCAGCGTGAGCGACTGTGACCTGTGGCCCTATAATGGCCACCGGGGGTCACAGAGGTTAATAGAGAGTGATGTATGAGGCCCCAGAGCGACATCCCAAAGGAGATGGCCCCTTAATCCTTATTAGGCCTCCATGTTAGTGATCCTTACCTTTCAAAGCAAACAGCACACGCTCTTTGCCGTGGGGCCCCGGCCTGCCCCCGGCGTTACACTTCTGACCTCAGGGTCGTGGCCTTTTGTTCAGAACCCTTCAGAGGATGACCTTTGGGGTCAGCTCTGTAATAGAGAAGTTGTAGAGGCGCGTGCTGCCGAGGGGCCCCTACGGTGGACCACCTCAAAGACGGAGTCAGGGCCGCAGCAGTAGTCTCTGTAAAGAGGTGTGTGTCTGACAGGCCGTTAACGTATAGCTGGTGGAAACCTGCAGCACACTCTGCAGGATATGAATAAGCTCTAATATTTAGATAAAACATATAAATGGCATCCAGGCATTGGTGGGTATAAGATTAGCTTCAGTTAAAGTACATAAATGTTTGTTAATAAATGCAAAAGATAAAAAAGACAAACATCTGCCTCTTCTGGGTGCATATCTGCTGCGGGTCAATGGACTGCAACAGCAATCGCTGTTATCTGTTTAACACCTTAATGATTGCTTTGATTACTTTTATTTTATGAACTGCATTAAATACCAGAAAGTAATTAATCCCCCCTAAAGTAAACTGCCCAAAGTTTTACTTTAGTTCCTCAAGACAAGAAAAAAAAGCCTTTTGTTTTTTCTTTGATTTGATAAAGCTTAATACCTTAAAGCAAAAAATATTTCCGCTTCAGTAGGAAAAAAATAAGTTTGGATATTTCTAAGTTTCTATTACTGTTATGTTAATATGATCAAAATTGTTTTGTTGAATAAGCAAAATAAACATTTCAATGACTACATTTATTTGGTGCTTTTATGTGTATATTTCACTGAATTCTTGTCCTCTGGGTGTGAATCCCGCTCCTTGAGGAGGCGTTTACCTGATTGAAATTAACGGGCGGCGCTTCTTTTGTTTCTCTAATGCAAAGAAAGTCAAATAGTTCATGGAAATCCAGAAATAATCATTACTTTCTTTGCAAGTTAAATGAATATAGAGGAGAATTCCTTCCAGTCTGCTGACTAACAGTGCTCAGCAACAGGTGGGAGAGGGGCAGCGTTGAGGTCCCCACATTTTCTTATAAAGAAAATCGGAGAAAAACAACAAATACATTTTTGTGTGTGTTTTTGTAATCAAATCTTTTGGTGCTTATCAAAAAAAAAAAATAATGAATCTGTTAAGGAACTTTTGTTGCATTGCTCTTTAATTTTTTTATTAACATTTTTTTGCACCTATAATCTATACATTTGGCTGTAAGCTGCTTCCGCGGCTGCACTGAGTGGTTACCTATGGTGGCTGTTATTGTCTGGGGCTGTGGATTAGCAGGATGACTCATAAAGACGTGACCACATAAGGAGGGGGTCTAATCAGATCTCTAGTTATTAGTTCAGGAATGAGTTAATTTTGACTGCTGCATTGCCGCTGAGAGTCCGACTGTGGTGGGGTGGTTTTTGCAGAGTTGTCTTTTCAGATCCCCTCTTGTTTAATTTAATATTTGCAGATCTGAAGGACAGTTAAAGCCTAAACTTCTTGTCTCATCTTTCTTCCCCTCCTTTTTAAACATGCCCACAATTAACCCGCTTATCCAGTCTTAATACTGCTGTAAGATTTGACTAAAGCTATGCCAAGGCCGATCACAGATCGTTCTAACCGAGAGGGTTTTCAGGCTCACAGAGATGTCATAAATGAGGGTTGTTAATATTAGAGTTTCATCAATGGCAGCATTACGCAGGCCGCTCCTTCTGGGGCGAGGCCGCCGCTGAGGGCTTGAGTGTCAGAAGTTGGCAGCCGAGCTAAAACCAAAGCTGTATCCTCGAATGAACCCGGAGCAACAGGCTCTGCCAAGTTTTTTGAATTCCTGCCACATGTCAGATGGTAAACAAGTAACTCGCAGAAACAGTGTCTTAGACAGAGGACAGGGAGCCCAGGGAGGAGACTCTACAGATCACAGATGAGACCTGCGTTTGTTTGCAACGGCCGTTTGATTTATATTCAGGATGCAGTTGTAGTGGCGTTTTGTGCTTGCAGAGGTTCCCATTGGTTCCCTTGACATGGCGAGATGTGACGTCACAGGGTGTTAGGGCCGGTGACTATTTGGTGCTCGACCTATTTTTCTCATCAAGGGACAGAAGTGTGTTTTTATCTTAAAAAACCACAAAGAAATTATGTTTCTATCCCTGCTGCTAATCTCAGTCTCTCTTTCTGCTCCTGCTGGTCATCTATTTAGATATGTGGAGATTTAAGCTGAAAAGAGGAGACTTCCCCTCTCTCTCGGTCACACAAGCAGCAACGTAACATAACGCCTTTTTCTTTCACCCTCCAAGTCGGAGCAGCCATGTTAGTTTGTTCTGCTGTTCCTCGTCTTCCATGGAAATTGTACAAAAAACACATTTCCGTCCAAATTTCCCCGATCGTTTCATCTCTTCGAACTGTTTGGGCAGATTTACCTCAGAAGTTGGGTTAGATTTGCTCAAAGATGTGAGATCCCAGTTAGTTTTCCCGTCTCTTTTGTAGGGCTGCTACTTCAGGGAGAGCAGAGAGAGGTGGGGGGGGTTGTGTGCCTGTGTGGAGTTCTGGTTTCTTTTGGGAAGGAGATGACTGCAGGGGAGGGGAATTGCTTCCAAAAGAGAGGAAGTTATCTTCTGTCGCAGCTACGAGGCATCACCGCGTTTTGGACAGTTTTTCAAGGGGGCGTTGGGGTGGCATGCTAAGGCAGAGGTGAGGCAGGAAGCGAGAGGGTTGGTGTCTGGTCCTGAAAAACAAAACCAAAAAAAATTGGTCTTAGTTTGAAACAGACTATAAATGGGAGAGAACCGACTGGACTGTTTGCAGCAAAGTCAGGGGGTTGCCCGGTCTCGGCACATGCCGGGCACACTGCGGTTAATATTAAAGCGCTTTATTGGAGGGCTGACTGTTGCAATCATGGCGGCACACCCAGGTGCTTATCGGCCATTGACCGCATGCCAAAGCAGTCAGTGCAGCTCATTAATGTGTCCGTGATGAAGGAGGAAAAAAAAGGAAGGAGCGTTCAGAGCTGACGTTTTCTCTGGCCTTTATTACTGGAACGCCACTGGTTCCTCCCTCCCTGAGAGGTTTACTGGTAGAGGACCTATTCAGGTCCAAAGATTTATTGTGAATCTCCCAGCTAGCTGAATCCTTGAATCACTTATAAGTTTGTGTGCTTTCTCTGACAGTCCTGAAGGAGAGGAGCTCCTGACCGTCCCCCCCTTTAGCTCCCTCCCTGCCCTGCCTCATGCACACGTACGTCGGCGGACTCGGTGATGAAAACGCGTAGCGTGCACACTCCCACACGTCCACTGTTTCATCATCAGCTGAGCTCTTTCTCCTCCACTCACAGAGCTCGTCCCCTCCCTCTCCAGGCTCCCCTCCCCTCTTGGCTCCTGCTTCGGTTTCTATCCATCGCTCCTCGCCTCCTCCTCCTCTTCTTCTCTCTCTGAGTCCTGGCCACATGCGAGAGGCTAGACTAGGACACTGCAGCTCGGAAAAAAAGAGGGGAAAAACGCTCTGTTGCTATTTCTACAGGCAGGCCCTCCCCTTTAGCTACCCTGTGCCAGAAGAGGGAGGGATCCTCCACTAGTTCTGGGATTTTAACCCTCTGCCTACTCTCACTTCTTCTCTCTGCAAGATTTCTTCCTCAGTTTCATGCAACAAGTGGCTTTACTTTACCGCCTCTTTGCCGTTTTTCTTACACTGATTTTTTTGTTGCTAAATGGACTCGAAGTGATCTTGGTTTTGCTTTATTCTCTTCTGAGCACGTGCTTCTTCGTTGCACTTTCTCACGAGTGCCTCCCACCCCCTCACGCAAAGTCGAGGACGAGCGTTTAACCGTTGTTGGACCGGCCTTGGGGATCGTGTTACTGAGCATTTACCTTGAATTCTCCTCTTATATTTTCCCATGCTCTTATCTGCTTTGCCCTCCACCTTCCATCTGTGGAAACCGGTCCCTCTCTTTGGCTTCTCTGCCCCACCCTCCTTTTTTCCCTTACGATCCCCCCCCCTCTCTCTCTCTCATGGGCAGTCTTGAGTGAAAGGGGAGCAGGAGGGTGGAGCAGCAGCCAGGCTTTTTCTAGGACAGGTGCCAATTTCTATCAAAAGCCTTAAAAAAAGGGATAGAATCAAGCCATGAGGAAAGAACCTGCACAGATGAAGAACTGCTCTGCAGCAATACCACGTGTATGAATGTGTAACTATTCTGCTCTTGCTGAATCTTTTTCCCTTTTTTTTTTTTTATCCACGGCAGGCATGAGCAGAAATGGAGATCTTGAATTCTCTCGCTCTCGTGAAGGCATTTGAGTTTGGAGCTGGGATAAGAGGAGGGGCAGGGCGAGTTAGGGACGAGGCAGATAGGGAGGAGGTGGAGCAGAGCTTTTTTTTTTTTCTCCCCCCCTTCTCTCTCTCTCTCATTATTCATGTTCCCGGGCCCCTCTCTTCGCTCTGACTGGCTGCCTGGCATAGCATTCATCCAACATTCAGCAGCTCTGTTTGCTAACATTCCTCATTCAAAGCCCGGTTAACTGCCAGACGGGAGGAGCACGCGACTCCATAGGAAACCCACATGGCCTCCCCTATTGTGGTGGGCCTGGAATCGGAGGTTTAAGGGACGGAGAGGAGCAGGATGTGCTGGTTTGTGAATATGAGACTGTTATTCGAGGTTAGGGAGGGTTTTTCGAATTGTATAGAGCGTTTTGGCGATTGCAGAGGTAAATCTGTGGCAGAGAGGGGAATGCTGATGTATGAAAAAGGCGTTGGGCGCAGACGGAGGAGGCTGATACTTTCCGGGATGCTGAATGGGTCTCACGTTGGCGTGCCCGCCTACTCCTTGCAGCGAGTGCAGAGCTGTGTGACTGAAGCTGAAGCTCCCTGTCTCTGCCCCTTCTACAGGAAGGATATGTGGGCATACTGTGCTGCCTAGGATGTGCCCGGCGGAGAATACAGCAGTTTTATCCCGGATAGCTGATTCCAGTCTCTCCAAAGATGGTAAGTCAGACGACGTTCAGTTCAGGGTGTTCAGCGTGTGTCCAGAGGTCTTTTCTTTTGACAAACCAAACGTTTCGAGCTCCATCTTCATGTATCCAGTCGGACGAGGCTTAACATGGCGTATCTACGAGACTTCCTTAATCTCTTAGCATTTTCTTTTTGTCCGGAGTCTAGTTTTGCTTCCCGGATCAGTGTTTGAGTGAGAAGTCTTCACTGAGGGGAGCAGAGAGGGGCCAGGGCTGAATGTAAGGCTGAGGGCCAGACAAGGCCTGCAACACAAGGCCAAGCTCATTCACCATACATTGTCCGTCTGTACATCCCGGTTTTTCCTCCCTCAATCCTGCGTTTATCGTCTAGAAAGCTATTAGCCGTCATTTAAGCCTCATTTTCGGTTAATATCCACATGTTTTCTACTCATAATAGTCGTGTAAATGTAAGGAAAATGGGTCGCGCTGACACGTGGCTCCCCGCCGTTTTAATAAAGCCAGAACAAACCTATTAGAGGTACGCTTTACAGTGCTTTTGTTTTTAATATGGCCAACCTTAAAGTGGCTTTTTATTGATTTTCACTGCTAGAAATCCTTTTTTACTTGTGGTATCCGGGTAAGGGAAGCAAATCTGTGAATTGTCGAAATCGCGAAAAGATGGATGCTTCTACATCCAAGAAGAATATGCACTGTGAATTTCGCTGTGTGACGTTAAATTTTACACATAATTCAGAAACCTGAATAACACCACACCCCCTACTAAACACCATGAAGCATAACATCTTCTAAACAAAGCCCTGTAAATCAGGTTTTTTAGCCCTCAGCAATTGAAAACTACATTTTTATTTTTTTATCCCTATTGATATCGCTTCTTGTTGCACACTAGAGTCGACCTTGACCAAACGACAGAGGAGTGGAGGAAGCGTGAGTCATCCCAGATACCTCCACTCTCCTTCCCACCTACATCCCACGTTTGACAGGCCCTATTCATCTGTCACTCTCGCACTACAGGGCCTAGCACAGGCTACTTCATCACTGTCACCATCACAAGAGGCTCCTGATGTGGCTCCCCTTGTTAAATGGCTCCAATGCTTTTTTTTCTGCAAACCTCGGTGAAGTGAAATTAGGAGGTAAATCAGTGATGTTTGGACAGGGAGGACGTCATTGTTGGACTCCAACGGGTCCACAAGGAGCAGCAGTAAAATCCAATATAGCCTGTTGTCTTTTCCATTTCCTCTTTTATATTAACCTGCGTTACAGTGTTGAAATACACTGTGGTACGTAGCCTGAACTCGTTTCCTTTAGCTTTTTGGACTTTTAACAGCGGACGGTTCCACAAACGGGAAAAAAAAAAACTACGCTGACAAAGTGCAGGCGCATCATATATAGAAACGCGCACGTTTTATTTAATGTTGGATTTTATGTTTGTCGGGAATAACAAAATGAGACTCGCTGGTTATTTCTTTTGAAAAATGTTGTTCTTGCATAGAAATTTAAAGGAGAAAAAATTCTTATTGTGGTTTGAATTCAACTTTTATGACGTACATTGTTTAAAGAAAAAAAAAAAAGCAGCACCAGACACACAGGACCCAGTCTTTCACACACCCAGACACATTTGATGCTATGTACCCCACAATGAACCGAGCCTCCTCAGATGAATGGGGTTCCCACGCCTCTCCTAAGGAGTGCAGGGCACAGCCTCCTCCTTTGAGCATTCACACACACACACACACACACACACACCCACAGTACACACACTATAAAGGGCCTCCCAGTCTTTCATAGGCAAGCACACACAGGTGCATGTGAGTATGATGCAGTGGCACACATGTAGTTAAACGAAACATTTCTGTAGGCAGGGAGAGACAAGCTTAAATGGTTATTTGTTATTCTGAACACGTTGATAAAGGTTCGGTTTTAGCCACCGAGTCAAACAGGAGGATCTTTGTGGCAGTTTGGCCCCAAAATGCAAAATCGTTTTATTTTGTAATGAGGAGAAACAGGAACTAATGAGGAGGGAGATGCATCAGGATGCATTCAGTTCAATTAAACTTTACTTTTTAGTTTTTCTGCCAGTGTGTGTGTGTGTGTATATAATCCCTGCTCTTCTCTTTTATTCACAGGCTCATTATTTTGGAATTACATGAGTTTTCCTGGCTGGAAGTCAAAACCAAGGTTAGTTAAGCAT